>NC_057399.1:11258181-11273199 GCF_019320065.1 Cervus canadensis
TACAAAACTTTCTTCTTTTTAAAAAGAAAATGACTTTGAAATGTTATATGGGTCGCAAATGGGTTAATCATGGATTCATAGTTAAAATGAGTCTTTTTCTGACTGTTTTTCTTCATGTTCCCCTCTTTAGAGAAGTTGGCATCATTGATCTCTAATTTGTTTAGCATCAAGAACATATTCTTCTTAAACATCATCATTTAATTTTTCTTCAAGGAATGTTTTAATTCCTTTGATGCTTTAAAGCATTTTGCACACTGATTTTGGTTCCTGCATCCTTTTACTTGTACCAGTAATTTTACAGAAAACATCATGTCAAATTGGTACTAAGAAAATTAAAAGTGGGTATTTTTAGAGTATGTCTGAGTTTGCATTCCGCGGTCCAATTGTTACAAACTAGGTTTTTTGATTATAAAACACATTTCTTCTTCAAAAGTAGAGTTGGAACAATAGGTATCAACCTGGTTAGAACAAGATATTTTACTTCCATCTGCCAGAAAATTGTCATGAAAATGTTTATGCTACTCATATTTAGGGTGAAAAAAATAATATTAATATTATCTAATTTCAGAACAATGAAGCTGCTTGCAAGACAAGTGGCACCCTAAGACATGACCGCTTTGTACAGTACACATCTGAATAACCACATGTGGGTGCCCCATGGGCAATATATTTTCTTAGCATTGATGGCACTTCCTCCTATAACCTGGCCCCAGTCTACCTTTGCAGCCTCTTGCTTCACATGGTTCCCCTCCAGCCAAATAACCATTCCCTATACCAGGACTTCGCTCACGCCGCTCCCCCTGCTTTGGATGCCTTCCTTGCCCTGACCCTGCCTAATGACATCCTCCCCTGTGGGGGCCTCCCTCCATCAGACTTCCAGAGCACTGTTTACAAGTCATCTGAGCCTAACTCCTGACCAGAATGTGAACTCTCCAGGGCAAGAAATAGATCTGCTCCATCTCAGCTTTCTAGGAGTCAAGCCCAACACACAGCAGGCTTGAGAAAATGAGATAAATTGAGAAAGGCCTAGGATCCAGGAAACTCCCTGAGGACAGAGGCATTTCTTGGTGGCAGCACTGGCTGTTGTATACTCAGCAGTGTTGAAGTGACGATGCGCTGATTCTCTGAGGACTCTCCATGGGAGAGAGGGGCCTCACCTGGGAGCAGGGAGGCAGGGACTATGAGGAATAACCTTTCTGAAATAATAACCCCTCCAGCTGAGCTCTCCTGTGGACACTGGGGCCTTTGCTAACTGCTTCAGCAATTTAGCACTTGTTGAGCACGTATTGTATCCTAGGTCCTCAGATAAACCGGACACAGACTCTGCTCCAAGGAATTCATAACCTATCGAGGAAGACACTTGTGGGTCAGTGATGACAGCACAGTGTGTCCCTGTTAAGTGTTTATTAGATGGAAGGGCTAGATTTGACGCAGGCACAAATCAGGCAGCACCTGGAAGAAGTGACATTAAAGCTAAAATGAAGGTTAGGGAGAAATTTCTCAGAGGAGAAAGCCTAGGGTGAAACTCCACGAAGAGTGAACAGCATGTCCAAAGGCATAGCCATGTGAAATGGTCTAGTTTTTCTGGAACCTGGGGGTCATTTGGTGTGACTGGGCAGCCAGATAAGGGTAGAGAAATACCCTTTAGAGACTGGTATAACTCAGATCATGGTTCCTGAGAGATTAAACTTTATCCTGAAAGCAATGGACACCGTTTGAAAGAATGTAGGCAAGCAGAGTGACATGGCCAGGTTGGAGTTTTAGGAAGGTCATCCTGGTATGATTCACATGCCCTAGAGGCTAAGCCAAGCAACATGACTCTGAGGATTCATAAAAGGCAAGCAAAGGGCCCTTGGGATGCCTAGAGATCTTCTGATCCAGTAGGTCTAGTGTGGGGCCTACTATTCTGCATTTCCCAGAAAGCTCCCAGGTGATGCTGACATTGCTGGTCCATGGACCACACTTTGAGTAACAAGGGACTGAAACCTATTTGCTGGCTGAGGCCATACACAGTGCTGTGAATTTATAGACGATTTGTGTATTCTCAGGTTTTTCTCTTGCACAGGGTTGAAACCACTTTCACTGGGCCCTAACTCCACATACACAAAGGAATCAGGAGGTATCTATGTCCTTAAGTAGAATCGAGGGGACTTTGGTAGATGGACACTGGGTCACAAGGTCATTTGACTCAGGCTGATACACAGGCAGCTCCTGGTCCTGCAATAAACATTAAAAGAACACATTCACCACAGGATATTTCTAACCTGGAGAAGAGAGGCTCAATGGAGCACGGTCACCTCCAAGTCTCCAAGAGGCTGTCACAGGACAAAGGGAGCAGACATGATCTGTGGGACTCAGCAGCTAAGCTAAGCCAATGGATTGGAACCCAGCAGGAGAGATCCCATTTCACTGTAAAAAACAAATTCCAATAGTCAGAGCTCTCCAAATAAGAGATGAGATACCTTGGGTAGCAGTCAGCTCCTCGTCACTGGGGATATACAGGACTGTTTTTTTTGTTGTTTTGTTTGTTTTTAATATTTATTTACTTATTTATTTGGCTGCACCATGTCTTAGTTGCAGCATGTGGGATCTTTACTTGCAGCATGCGGGATCTTTACTTGCAGCATACGGGATCTAGTTCTCATACCAGGGATGGAACCTGGGCCCCCTCCACTGGGAACACGGAGTCTTAGCCACTGGACTACCAGGGAAGTCCCAGGACTGCTTTAAAGAGTAGAAGACTGAATGGGATGACCTCTGAGTCCTGAGATTCTCTCATCAACTCCTTCAGCTTGAGACCCTCCTTATCACAGTGAGCTCCAAAACCCAGTTTGCTGTCCTCAGTGGTACTCCAAGAGCCAACCTAGCTGTTAATCCTCTGGGCAAATAATCCAATACTAATCATTGACCACTCATATCATACCTCTTTTTCCTGGGCTGCGCCATGCTTCAGAGAAATCCCCCATCCTGGGCTGGGGTCAGCAATTCTGGGTTGGGCCTCTGTAACCCCTTTGCTCTGTGACCTTGGAAATGTGGTCTCCTCTCTCTGGACTTTAGTCCTGACATGTTTAACTAAACATCACACCGTGACCCACTGCCAGATATGCCACGTGGAAGCCCACTCAGGACGAGGCGCTTCCCAGGTTCACTGATGAGCCCCAGGGCTTAGAGCATAGTAGGTGTTCAGTAAACAGTGGTGGATCAAGTTGTGTGACTGGGTCTGTTGAATTAGACTCACAAATGTTTACAGCACAGAGCAGCAGAATGTTGGTGCTGATGAAATTTATAAACCATCTGTCCCAGCCTCTCACCACTCACCCTTCCTTCCCTATTCCTGTTGTTTAGTTGCTAAGTCATGTCTGACTCTCTGCGACCCCATAGACTGTATACAGCCCGCCAGGCTCCTCTGTCCACGGGATTTCCCAGCCAAGAATACTGGAGAGGGTTGCCGTTTCCTTCTCCAGGGGATCCTTCCGACCTAGGGATACATACTGAGTCTCCTGCATTGGCAGGTGAATTCTTTAACCCCTGAGCCACCTGGGAAGCCCGTTCCTTCCTTACCCCACCCCTATTTTCTGTTAACAGACAAAGGGGTTGAGGATGCCTGATCTCATTTATCACAGAAAACAATGTCTCTGAACCAGCTCACCTGTGCTAAAATTTTTAGCTTTTTGCTTTCAAACAAGTCCTCTCTCCTAAGCTCTAGATCTGCTTGACTTCTGCCTACCAATATGCCTATGGTGATTCCACATGCACCACAAAATCAATATGTCCCATGTCCCCCATATCTGTCCCTCTACTGAGTTCCTACTTCATCCCCAGGTCCCTTACTTAGGAAACCTGGGATTATTCTGGACCTTCTGGACTTTTCAAAAACTGAGCTGACTCCCGGGAGTGGAAAGTAAAGTAATGAATGATTCCTGAGCTTATTATTTTTACATCAGTAGTAAACTCAGTTTTGCAAGCTTACAATAATATTTTGAAAGAGACGCATGCAGAATTGATCTGAAAGTGCAACTTTCAGCAAAGTACACAAATATTTGCTGAAATAGCCAGATTATAAATTCCATACTCATCACGGTGTTATTTCAGAAGCAGCATCCCCTTCCCATCAGGTTGGACTTGCTGACAGTCCACCTGGATCATGCTTTCCTGCCTAGGAGTGGAGGGGGAGGGGGTCTCCTTCAAGGGCTGCAGAGGGGCTCGTGAGGACCTGAGGGTCACAAGACTTGGCTTCTTCTTTCCCCGTCTGTGATGGCACTGAGGTGTTGGACTAGAACATCAGAATGAAGATCCTCAGCCCTCACTGGTTCAGTAGATGGGATGCTAGAACATGCATTTTCAGCAAGCTTCTCAAGTGATCCTGATTCAGTTGGTTTACCAGCACCATATTGAAGATTACCTGACTAATCTTCAAAAGTGAGGATATCATCTCAAGGGGACCTCTGGGACTGACCCCTGTAAAGCTGTGACAGATGCCCCCCCATCCAATGCCCAGGATGGGAACTGGTTTTTCTATGTGACTGGATCCACTTCAAACCACATCTACGTTCCGCCCCAACACGCCTTCCTCCTGAGAATAGGGCCAGCCACGCTCTGAACCAGAATAAGGAATAAACCAGCTCTCTGGGTGGTAATTTATAAGGGGCACTAAAATATTCCTGGAAATATAAGTAAACTTATTCTCCACACTCTTCCTCAAGATAGAACCGTGCATGCCTGGAAAGCATTCCCCTGATGACTTGCTGGGTCTGGGACTATATGCCACTCTGCCTTCTCCGGAGGTGATAGAAGTAACAGGGCTCCTACCGGCAAGCAGAAGAAACAGTCTCTGGCTGGGATGACACAGTTCTGTTGCCCGCCATTCTCCCCCACTCTGGTTGACTCCCAACTGTCCACGACCAATCATTTTGAGGCAAAATTACTGAGACCCAGAGAGAGTCATAGACAGCGAAAACCAGGGACTGCAGGAACCCAGGCCGGAGCAGGCGACATCCCTTTTCCAAAAAGGGGTTTGGGGCCAGCTTGCGTTTGAAAGGGACTAAATCAGTCAACTTTTGCCAACAGCTCTGAAATGTCATTGACTCACAACAAATATTTATTTCCGGCTCACATATGTATCCACTGTGGGTCAGCTCTGGCTCTTTTCCATTCCATCTTCATTTTAAGACCCAGACTAGATGAGAACACCTTACTTTAGTCCCGTGGAAGAAGGGAAAGAGCAATAACAGGAGTATCTGACAGCTCTTAAGGCTGCTACTTAGAACGGGCATATGGCATTTCCCCCCAGTTTCAGGGGCCAAAGCAAGCCACATGGCCAAATCAGATGTCAGTGAGGTGGGGCCATCATGATCTCACAAGGAGGGCAGTAAACAAGGAAAACAGTTACACAATTTGCCACAGAGTCATTCCATCAGAAGCCACAGCAGCAGTCCCCAGGCTGGGTCTCCTGTTTGTCCCATTTCTCTCGCTCCTTATAAACTTTCCCTAGGGTTTGGCCCAGCAGTCCTAGTCCCATTTTATAGATGTGGAGACTGAGGCCCACAAAGGAGCCTCAGATCACCAACTCCTCCCTAATGCCTTTTCCTAGACAAGGGGCTCTCTGCCTACCCCATCCTCACTCTTGCCCACCCGGAGTCTCCAGAAATACCTGCTCTCTGTGGAACACTGGTGCACGCCTGCTATCAACCCATGTGATGCTCGCTTAGTCTCTCTGTGAGGTCAGTAACTCATAAGGCAGAGCTGGAATGGGAGCTCTCCAAACCCCGGTGTTGAGCAGCAAAGCTCGTGTCCTGCCACTGCGCTCATCTGACCTCAATCCCTTCCTCCTCTGCCCCAGCCCACGTTCACACCACCTGTGGTGTCGTCCCAGGTCAGGATGTCCCAGCCATGGGACTGTTCCCTTCTCACCAGCCTGAACTTGTCTTTGATTCCGACCCATAAAGCCGGCCCTTCAGCTCCCATTGCCAGGCGCAGAAATGAGGATAAATGCGGCTGTCAGCGGCTTCCTGCCGCTTTGTTTTTTAATTTACTGAGAGTTGGGCAGGAGGGCCGGCAGGAGAGGAAGCAGATGGCTCAGCGTGACAGATGGGATCCTATCCAGTGACTCCACGACAAGGTGAGAGGAAGCGTGATCAAGAGAAAACACGGGCTCTGCGTGCAAGCGTGTGTGCACGGGCTCCTGTGCCAGACGGCGGTGCTCCGGCCAGCCCGCCGGGCTCGGGGAGCTGGGCTGGGGCTCCAATGGGCCTAGCCCCACACTGTCCCCCGACAGTGAGGACACTGAGGCCCAGAGACGGCCAGCGGATCGTGTGCTCAAAGGGCACCTGACCACGCAGTGAATGGGGGATGCCTGTGGACTGGCTCCCTGGGTTTCCCCCCGACCCGCCCCAATCTCACCCTACGTTCTCACAGAAGTCTGCCTTCAGCCCTGGCTTGCTAATGATTCTCCAAGCAGGCTTTCAAAAGAGTGTTTCATGCCTGGAACATCCCAAGGTCCCCAGCACATGAATGACAGGCTAGGGCTGCAGTCCAGGACTGGGGGTTTGGGGAGGGCTGCGCCCCTTCTGTCTCTGTCTGTCCCTGCACCCCGAGGAGGGGCACAGGTAGAAGAGACAACAGGGGGGTCTTCCTGGGGGCAGAGGTTTCAGATCTTGCAGCACCCCACCCTGGTTATGTCACGGATGGAAAACAGTACTGTGTACATGGGCGGCTGTTCAAAGGGGAGGGGAGCGTATGCTAAAATACCCTTCTGTCCTCCTGGGTAAACCGGAGAGATTCAGGCAGGACAGGTGGCTGCGGCAGAACTGGGGAGCAGGGGCTGCCCCAGATTGTGGAATCAGCACAACAGTGAGGATTTGGAGCTCCCAGGACAATCGGGCGGAAGGGGAGAGGAGAGGACACGGACTGAGGAGCTGAAGCCCAGAGTCTGCACTGGCAAAGTGCAAGCTTTTTTTTCCTCTTCTGGGGAAGTCTGATTCTGCAACACTTGCAGAAAGGGCTGCATCTCATTAACAGTACAGGACTGAAACATCAGGGGAGAGAAAAGGACGACCCAGAAATCAGATTAATTCAGAGCCAAAGGTGACCACGGTTAAAGGAGTCCCCTCAGAACTTAGAGAAATCTCGGGGACCGTTGGCTCCTCCTCAGAGTTAGGGGCTGGGGGTTTGAATTGATCATAATGTAAAAGGCTGTATTGGAGGCACAGACTTACAAATTTCACTTTGTAGGGGAGAGAGAAAGGTGGAGATGGGGAAACTGCTTTCTCCAGGAGTGCTGGAGTTGAGTGGGGAGGATCTGAGGATGAGCACGTGTGGGTCACAGGACCAGCCCGCATCCCAGCCCCTCCCATCTCTACCAGGTGCAAGCCTCATGGGAACCCTGGAGCCTGGCGGTTATCCTCACTCTCGTTTAACACAGGAGGAAAGGGACTCAGCAATGAAGTGACTTGCCCACAGCCACCCAGTGTGTAAGAGGAGGATCCAGGATTCAAACTCAGGTCTATCCAACCCTAGAAGTCAGCCGATTCTTCTCCTGGAAACCAGGTTCCCCCTGGACATGATCTTTAAAGGTAGGATGAGGGATTTGTCCTCACTGACCCTGTAGTTTTTCTCACCTGCCCCACATAAGCCACGTGATGTACTTGTCATTCCTGGAGACCCTACGGCAGGGCTTCAGGGGGTGAAACACAGAGGCGCTGCACACTTGGACCGGCAGCCAGGACCTTAAGCCAGGGCCCTGGAGGTGTGAGCATTTCCCATCCTGACGTGCCCAGGCTCCCAGTTACAAAGAAGCCCAGAAGAAGGGCCATCCTCACAGTCTGAGAGATGAGGGAGAAGGTGGGGGACAGGGATTCTCTCAAACCATATAGGTTCCTGAAGAATAAAGACTTCTGTATCTATTTCCTGAGGGTGCTAAAACCAGCCTCTGCAATCAGACCAGAGGAGTCCAGAGGTGAACAAGGCAGGAACCCTGATCTGCAGCCTGAAATCTCTCAGCCAGGATCTTGGCAGCAAGATCCCTAAATCCCTTCACTGAAGAGACTTTGGCAAAGAGACCGTGTGCATGGATGTGAGCAGGATGGTGACGGACCCAGAGACTCAGGACAGTAGGAGTCACTCCACCCCAAGGCCTGGAGGGGTAGAGGGGAGAAAGGGTGTTCTCAGAGCCTCGTGAGAGCTGAAGCTACCTGCTCGAAGCAGGCATGGAGGGAGCCAGGCCCTGCCACGGAGATGATGCCAGAGCGGACAGGAGTGGGCAGGAAATACCTAACCTCTCTTGTCTTCCACCCTCAATCTCCTGTGCTGCCTCCCTAGACTCAATCTAACCAGATGCTGAGGGCAAAGGAGACAGTACTTTCCATGGAGGTCAGAGACTGGAAATGAAGGGGAATTGCAATGGAGAAGAAATATCAGATTTCTCCCACAAAACCCTCCTGATCAGAGCTTGACAAACCCATTCTTATTTGTAGCTTAGGGGCGGAAATGAGAATCTTAAAGTCAGGAGCAGGCACACTTTCTTCACTGCCTCATGCGTCTAGAAAGTTGTTGACTCTCACACTGACCTGGAGCCCCGTGGGCCCCCTTATCTCAGACAAATGTGAAGATAATTATTCAGGTTGGAGACTATGTCCTCCAGCCCTGCAGCTCAACGAGCTTATCCTGAGTAGCACCAGGGTCTGCCCTGACGCTAGACATTCCCTTCGTAAGTGTTCTGAGGACTTGAAAGAGAGTCAGCAGAAAGAGCTGTCTTCATGGATTTTCATTACACTGAAAATAACACAAGTCTCCAATTAAACACAGGCCTTTTCCCTTCCCGTTGAATTTTCTCCTCTCCTCTTAGTCCTGCGCTAGTCTGGGACCAGCCACTGAAATTCAAAATCATCCCTAGACAGAAGAACTAACTTGGGAGCTCTAAGTCACTGGAAGAGGCACAGGTGATTCTTGAAGCAATGCTCTCAGTGACTTTGAAAGAAGAGGATACACACAAACCAGAGGCCTGCCTGTCACCCTCCATGAGATAATGCTGCAAAGATTTGTTGATTTCAATAGATTAGCAAAACCACATTGCTATCAGCCAGTTTGTCTGTACTCAGCACAGACTCATCAAACCCAATATTATTGTCATTTTTATATCCTACAATTTGCATGTTCCATTCCCCCGGTCAGTAACTTCGCATCACATTTGCTCACCTCCAAATCCCTCAAATTCTTAACATCTCTCTCAAGAGGCATCACCATCATTCATTCATTTATTCAAAACATAATTTCGAAACCTACTTTGTGAGTATATTTACGACCAGACACTGGAGCTACAGCGGTAATAGAGACAGACGTGACCCCTGACCCTGGGGATGTTTTCTTCATTATGCAGTCTCTGCCATCCTTGACCTCTCCCTGAGCACTGGCTCTGATGATCATATCACATTTGACCTTCAATGACGATCTCCCCAGTCTGTGTCTAGTCCTTCCCTCCAAATCATGAGCTTCTAAAGAGACTGTGCCTTCCTCCGTATTAACCAGCATTAATACACCAAACATATGTGAGATTGGAATCCAACCACTGTCTTTCAAGCAGCTGAAGTCAGTCGCTTCACCCTGGTCTCATCTGTATAATGGGAGACAGTACCTCGGGGTTTCCTGAGTTGATGAATGTGAAAGCACTTTTCACACCGCAAAACTCTAAGCACAGTAGCCCGACCACTCAAAACAGTTAACAGAAAAGGAATTCCGTCCAGCCCTTTTGCAGATCAGGGTTGCAGTGTGCTCCCGGCTGTATCTTAGCCACTGGAGAGACAAAGCAAGTGCTGTCGAATCTGCCACCCCACCCCCTCTCCCTGCAGTTAAAAGGTGGGTCAATTACCATCGGCTTATTTGTAATCATTATAGTTGTCTCAAGTTTTCTCTGCTGATTGCTTGGGTTAAGAAGCCCGTAATCAGTGGAAGAGGTGTGGGGGCTTGAGAGCGCCTTTTGTCTGCGGCCCCCATCCAGTCTTGCCTGGAAGCTGGGGGGAAAGGGGGATGATGTCGGGAAAGGGGTGCCTATAGCACCCTTTCTGTCCTTGGCATGGTATCCAGAGACTTTGTGGAGCCTCGGAGGTTTTTCTGGGATGACCTCTGAAGGAGGAGCTGGGGAGGTAATTCCATTATAGAAAGGGACCCTGGAAATTTTCATTAATGTTGATGCATATCGTCCATATTTCACCTTCACCAAGGCAGGTTTTCTCACTTTTTTTGACATGAAAACAGACAGGTGGAGTCGTTTTGATTTGGGCTGCCCCGTTTCTTCCCCAGGGAAGCTGCTTCCTCTGGTTTGCATGATAATTGAATTTCACGGGTGGAATCTTCCACATACTTCTCAATTAGGGATGTGTACAGGCAGTGAGATTTTTCAGGTGTTGATCTATGATTGCCACCACCCCCCAATTCTTTTACCTTTAAATTAATCTTCTTAATTTCTGCCAGCTGTAAATCCAGTTTTGCTAAATAGCATTATTCTGACTTAAATGGTCTAATCTTTGTTGTAAGCTGGGGACAGCTGAAAATCGTGTATGTGGGAGGCTTCCTCATTAATCACAGCTGACAAGAAGTCAGAAATTAAGAAACAAAATTGTCTCTGAAGGCAAAATGGGGAAGGATTGGGAAAAGCAGCCAACTTGCGGGGATGGCTGAGTTGGGAGGGCAGGGGTGAGTCCCCGTTCCAATTGCATGACCCTGGTTAAGTCTTTGTTCTCTTGGGGCTTCAGTTTCTACCTCTGGGGGGAAAAATGCAGGTGGGGATGAGACAGGGGCGTCAGATCAGCTCAGTCCTCTGGGACCTTTCCAGCTGCAACGTTCTCTGAATCTATACATGGGAAATGTCACCAAAGTGGCATCTCGGTATTTAAATGCACAGCTGTTGTTGACTCTCGAGACTATCAAGAGGACCAACAGCCTCACTGCTCCACCACAGCATTCTTCAAAATGAGGTGGGCGAGATGATTCTAGGTAGAAAAGGGACACAGACTTGAGCGTCCCAGGAGTGCTGAGTCCCTCTGGAGTCTTCCATCCCCCTGAGCAGAACTATCCGTCTGGCACAACTCATCTTAAATGCCTCCCTAGTGCTAGCACCCCTCCCAGGTTATCTGAGAAGGCGCACTCTCCGACCCAGATCCTCTGTCAGGCCTCAGATCCGGTTAGAATCCAACACTTGTTTGGTGGCGGTGTGTGTGGTTTCCTTGTTTTTAATCCATGTAGGGTAGACGTTGTTTCCTTTTCAGACATATTTACTAGGGAGCTGATTTTGAAGACTTTAAGTTAATGCAGAAGTTGTGTGGCTATGGCAGAAATTAAAAGTAGCATGTGAATGTCTGCTTTCGTGGTCTCTGGAGAAGTATCTAGAGTCTCAGCAGTGAAGCAGGCACTATTCAGGCACTGGGAAGACAGGTGAGTGACCCCTTTAGGCCCTTAACCTCCCTCCCAGCCCCCACTGCCGTGTGCTGAGTGTCCAGGTTATGCTTCGGTCCCTTGCACAGCCCTCCATCCAGGCACCAATCCCGGAGACCAGCAGCTTCACAGCCCTTGGATCCCTGTGCGGTCACCACTCTGCCCAGCTGGGTGACCAACCACCCTGGGGGAGTTTCTGGAAGGTAGGGCTTTCAGTTTTAAAACCGGGACAGTCCCAAGCAAGCAGAGACCAGCTGGCCCTCTGACCAGTGTTTGAGCCCAATCCTCAAGCAATGCTTCCCTCCACCTTCTCCGTCCTCCACCCAGCGGCTGCAGCTGCAGGTGAATCAGTCTCCCTTCCCTGGTCCCCGTAGACTGGCAGTCATCCAAATTCCGGTCTCTGCTTGGCGCTGCCTGTCCGTCTTGTGGAGCCCTCCCCCACACCCTGGAGAGCTGTTCACACTTCGCCCGCCCTCCCCAGCGCCCTCCACACACCACCCGTGTGCCCTCCACAGCCGAGTTTTCTCACCGAGATGAGACCACGCAGGGCAGGCGCGCACGGGGCCACTCCTTACCTCCCGGCACGTGCGTGCTGTCCCTCCCCCTCGCTCTGTCCTTCTGTCCTCCTCACTCTCTCCTGTATCTGCAGTCACTTCCCTCCTGCGGGAACCTTCTCCTCGACTTGGAAACACTCCTTCTCCAGGTCCCGTTGCACACCCTCCACCACCCCCTCTCCTCCTCCCGTTCCTATCAGGTAGCTCTCCGGAGCTCTCTCCACTTTGCTGCGTCACCCCTTCAGGCCACTCACTCTTCCACTTCTGCACTTGGGCTTCTGCCTTCTCTAAAATAACTCTCTCCACCCCTCCGATGCCCTGCTAATGGCCAATTCCAGTGCCTTTGTTTTGAATATTTTATAGATAACAACTCATTTGAGCAAAACTATGTATGTGTTATTAAAGTAAAATGATAACATCAGCCTAGTAAGATAGGTAGTCTTTCATCCCCATTTTACAGCTGAAGACATAAGGACAGAGAGGCTGACAAACTTGTCCGAGATCACACAGCCACGTGTGACAGAGCAGATGATTCAGAAGTCTGTGCCCCTCACACTCTCCTCTGGCACTTGCCTGTGGCCTTCACTTCTTCCGTCCATTCTCTTCCTCCTCATCTTTGTCCCCAGCACCTGGGATAGGATCTGACACGCGGAGGGTGCTCAACAAATCCTTGCGGGCTGAACTAAGCGAACATCTGTGACACAGTCAGGGAAGTCAGCATCCAGAGGTGGAAGATCAACCCGCAGTCACTAAGGTGTTGGAAAGTAAGCAGCACAAGCTCCAAGGATGCGGACACCAGTGATGAGAAATAAGCTCCAAGGACGCGGACACCAGTGATGAGAAATAACAGCAACGGTCATGGCGACACCGCCCACTATTTGTCAAAGTCTAATACACACCAAGAGGTATACTAAACAGTTTTTCTGTTAGCTCATCGAGTTCGAAACAACTCTTCAAGATAAGTATTATTCTTAAGCTCATTTCACAGATCAAGAAAAGAGAGTTCAGAGAGGTCCCCAGGGGAAAAAGCCTTTGTGGGGGACCCTCAGACAGACAGTGCAGTGGCTAGGAAGGCTTCCCAGAGGAGGTGCCTCCGGAGTAGGGTTTTGAAACACACGTAGGACTTAGTCTACTGAAGAAGACCACAGGGTATTCCAGGTGGGGAAGTGTCTGCAAGAGCTCAAGGTCATAACTGCATGCACCCATTAGGGAACCTCAGATAGCTGGGTTGGCTGGAGGTCAGAGAATGAGACGGGGAGTAGGAGAGGTGAGGCTTTCACAGGAAGCAGTGAGAAGAAGAGGGGAACCTCGCAGGTCACAGGAATTACTTTCAGCCTGATGGGGCCTCAGTAGTATACACAGAACTGCAAAACAGTGATCGTAGGCCTCCTGCCCACAGGATCAGTAGACCTAAGGCAGGACTCGGGAATTTTGTGTGTGCGAGTGTGTGCATATCTTACTAAGGCTCAAATGTACTTAAACAGTTTTATTAAATATAATTGGCATACAATCAACTGTACATATTTTAAGTATAAATTTGATAAGGTCTAAGATACACAACACACATAAAACTGCCACAGTCAAGAGAGAGAGTACATTCATTGTTCACAAAGGTTTCCTCATATTCTTCAAAATCCCTCCCTCCCAACCCCAACCTCACTGATTTGCTCTCTGTCATTGTAGACTAGCTTGCATTTTTTTAAGATTTTATAAATGGCATATAATAAATATACTTTTTTGTTTGGCTTCTTTCACTCAGGGTAATTATTCTAAGATTCATTTTGAGATAGATACCTGTGTTTGTAGAAGTAATTCATTCCTTTTTATTTCAGAATAGTGTTCCATTGTGGGAAGGTACCATATGTTATTTAGTCATTTACCAGTTGATGGATAAATAAAATTGCTGTGAATATTTGTGCTCAAGTCTTAATAGGCGTATGCTTTCCTTTGTATTGGGTAACTACCTAGGAGCAGGATGGCTGGATCACATAGTAGGTGTAAGTTTAACTTCTTGAGAAATGCCAAACTGGGCTTCCCCGATGACTGTGGGGTAAAGAGTCTACCTGCCAGTGCAGAGACATGGGTTGGATTCCTGACCTGGGAAGACCCCACGAGCTTCAGAGCAGCTCAGTCAATAAACACAGCTATTGAGCCTGTGCTCTCGAGCCGGGGAGCCACAGCTCCTGAAGCCCGCGTGCCCTGGAGGCCGTGACCACAGCGAGAGAAGTCACTGCAGTGAGGAGCCGGCGCCCTGCAGTCAGAGGGCAGCACCCCCTCGCCACAACGAGACAAAAGCCTGAGCAGCAGTGAAGACCCAGCACAGCCAAAACTAAATAAATAGTTTTTACAAAACGAGAAGAAATGCCAAATTATTTTCCAAAATAGTAGTACCATTTTGTATTCAAGCCAGAGGGGATTATATTCAACACCGATGAGTAACATCTCATTGTAGTTTTTAATTCGTATCTCCTTGACAAGCACCGGTGATGACCGTCTTTTTACGTTCTTATTTGCCACCCCTATATCGTCTTTGATTCAGCATTTGTTCAACTCTTTTGTCCATTTTTAAGTTGGATGCCTAATTTTCATATTACTGAGTTTTGAGGGTTCTACATTCTGGACATAGGTCCTTTGTCAGATATGAATTACAAATATTTTTTCTAGTCTATTGTTTACCATTTTATTCTCATAACAATAACTTGATCAAGTCCTATTTATCAAAGTTGCTTCTGTGAATTCTGCTTTTGGTGACATATTTAAGAAATATTTGCCTAACCCAAGGTCATAAAGATTTTGTCTTATGCCTCCTTCTAAAAAAATTATAGTTTTAGATTTTACACTTAGTTCTAAGATCTACCAAATTAATTTTTGCATATAGTATAAAATACAAATCCATCTTTGGGGTTTTGGCCTTGTTTTTAAAAAAAAATGGATATCCAGTTCTTCTAGCCTTTGTTAAATTTACCACTTCTCCACAGGATTTCCTTTGTACTTTTGTCAAAAATCAGCTGTCAGTATACTTATATTTCTGGAATTTATT
>NC_057399.1:11573299-11769021 GCF_019320065.1 Cervus canadensis
AATTTATAAAGTCACTTCTATGAAATACCAAGATTTTGGAGAAGAATATGACAAAAATACACTCAAGTTTACCTGGAAACTTAAAGTGGTAAATGAAAACCACAGAAGTTGCAGAAGGAAGTGTGGATTACTTATAATCCGTGTTTATACTTCAAGAATAGTGAAGGCCTTCTATGGAGCACACAAAACCTAGAGGCCAGAATCAGTAGGTGTCATATCCATAGTAGGAACTTCAGTATCACAAAAATGATACAAAGTGGAGAAAGTATTTGCCACAACTTACTTAATGTACTAGGATTGATTTTCTTCAGATACAAATTAATCTTACAAATTAACAAAAAAACAAAATGCCTTCAGAAAAATGGATAATGTGAAATTTTGCAGTAAAAAGAAATTCAAATGGTCAATAAATACTAAAAATGCTCAATTTGATCAAGAAATTTCAGTGGCAAGTTTTTTTTCACCCATCAGATGGGCAGAAATTACTGTTTAATATGTGGTGCTAGAAATGGCAGGGAAACTGGGAACTCGCATACACTTAATGGAAATGTAAATCACAGGTAAGCTTTCTGGGGGCAATTTGGCATAGCTTTCAAATTAAAATGTACTGCAGTTTGAGCCAGCAGTCCATTCTAAAGATTTTACCCTACAGGTAAATTTGTGAGAGTTCCCCAGGTGTAGTTACAAAGTTGCCCATTGCGGCATTGTTTAAAAGGAAAAAATCAGAAACAGCGACCATAAATAAGAGATAGAATAAATTACATATAATATATCCATTTGATAAACTACTATGCTGCTAAGCCTTGCCAAGTCACTTCAGTCGTGTCCGACTCTGTGCCACCCCGTCCCTGGGATTCTCCAGGCAAGAACACGAGTGGGTTGCCATTTCCTTCTCCAATGCATGAAAGTGAAAATGAAAGTGAAGTCACTCAGTCATGTCCAACTCTTCGCAACCCCATGGACTGCAGCCTACCAGGCTCCTCCATCCATGGGATTTTCCAGGCAAGAGGACTGGAGTGGGGTGCAATTGCCTTCTCTGGATAAACTACTATATGACCATTCAAAACACTGGGGTATCTGCTGCTGTTACCAGGTTTTTTAATGATGGAGAGGTTGGTGGGGATGGGATGGAGTGTGTGATTAGAGTCAGACTGACTAGTAAAGAGGGTTTGTCAGTGGTCAGGCAGGAGATGAAGAGGACCTGGGATAGGGCAGTGAGCTTGGAGGAGAGGACATATGTGTATTTCATTAATTACACTTTTATTTTTCTCTTGAGAAATACACATCTTTTTTAAACGTGTGGTTTTTTTAGTTTAGTTTATTGAAGCATGGTTGATTTACAGTGTTATTTTGTACTCTACAGCAAAGTGATTCCATTATCTATACATGTATATATACATTCTCTTTTGTATTCTTTCCATCGTGGCTTATCCCAGGATATTGAACATAATTTCCTGTGCTGTATGCTAGGACCTTGTTATCCATTCTCTGTGTAATAGCTTCGCATCTGCTGATCCTAAACTGGTGCTCCATCCCTCTCCCAACCCCCTCAGCACCCATTGTTTTTACCGTCCCTTTTTTCCCCATCGTGATAGGACTAAGCCGCATTTAGAGGTGAGTCCCAGTCCTCCAGCCTCTGCCAGAGGTGACGTTTGTTCAGGTGGACACAGTGTTCTGGTGTCCAGGGGTGGTGCGGCTTCTCTGGTGCTGGGAGTGGACAGGGAGGGTCAGGGCCCTGGCGCTGTCTCATTTTGCAGGTGTGACCAGGTGGCTGCAGAGAGGGGAGTTCCTGACTCCTGTTATTACCTCCTTTGGGGCAGGCTTTCCTTGGAGAAGGACAGGGCAGCCTACTGCAGTATCCTTGCCTGGAGAATTCCATGGACAGAGGAGCCTGGCGGGCTACAGTCCACTGGGGCTGCAGTGGTTTCCAGGCATAATTCTTCTCAACTGAGGGCATGTTTATCTCTTCTAATAGAAATGTGATAGCAAGCCAGCTCCAACTGCAAACAGCCATTGGGCTAGAGTATATAGGTGTTACATTTTCTACTTAATATAGTCTGTCTTCTGGGAAAAGGGCACACAGATCTTGGTATAACATGCCTAAGGAAAATAGTTTGTTTCTATTGGCTTCACACGAGAAAGGGAAAAAAAACAAAACATCATAGCATCAGAGGGTCTTGGGATCGTCACGAGGTCTCTGGTGATGCAGGTCCTAGCCAGCATTTGTGTCAGACTGCCACTCATCCGTCTCCCTCCACAGTGAGCTCCAGCCAGACACTCGTCGGGAATAGGATGCTGCTGCCTTTGGCCAAAATGTGCTTCACCCTTAGGTACAACCAGGGTCCTGTTCAACTTCAGAGCCCTGCCTGGGGGTCCCAGCCCACCCTGTCTTTATCTCCAGACAGCTTATACCTCGTACGCGTTCCTGTGGTTGCATTTATCACACTGTGACCCAGTCGTCTGCATGTCGTATCTCCCCTGAGGCCAAGGTCGTTTATCCCTAACCTCTGAACATTACAGGAGTTGAATAAAGGGGTTGAATTAAAATCTCTTAGTAGACTGAGGAGACCAGTGTAAAAGCAGGCAAAGAAGACGACATTCCTCACAGAAGTAAATGAAAATAACATCTTGATGATGTTATCATGCGAGTCTGAGTGAAGCAAACAGAAGAACCCAGTTCAGAGCTCGCTGTGTCCCCAGCACGCACGGGTCCTGGCAGGGGTCCTGGCAGCTGCCCTCGGCAGCTGACTCCTGCCCCAGTGTGAGGGTGGGTAGCCTCGGCTGCTTGTACGTGTGGAAGCAGCCTCGGGGAGGGCGGCAGCTTGCCTTTGGTCACTTGGGAACTTTGTCACGTCCCTCTGTCACTGTTGGCCTTTTGTCCTGATTAGACCTTTAGATTTATCACTGTCTCCAACTAATTCAACTTGAAAAATATAGAAAAGGAAAATATAGCATTATTATGAAATCAGAAAATATAAAACTAATTTTGGCTTTTCTATTTATCTAAATATATTAATAAAAATGTGATTGTGCCATGTCAATAAAAGTATTCTCCCTTATTTTTTTATTTTTTTTCTGTGATACTTTATCCAAAAAAGGACTCACTGCTATCCAACAGTTCATTAACACCATTAAAAATTCAAATTAATATACTGAGCCGTAAATGTAAATACTCCTTTATTTTGAGTACCTGTATGACATCCTGCCAGTTGGCTACATCTTCATTTATGCAGTGCGTGTCTTTCTGTTCCACATTTTAATTTTGACCCTCTATTTCTGTTAAGAGCCTTGTTGCAATTGTCCTGTAGTTGAGTCTTTGTGTACCTCTTCTATTAATAACTGTGTCCCCAGGCTGTATTTCTAGAAGGAAAACTAGAGTCACACATGTAGGTATGTTCTGTGTTTTCTGACCCGTGTCTGTGGCTCCTGCACTTGTAAGCTGGGCGTACGCTCTCTGATTCTGCACCTCACTCTGCTCCAACTTCACGTGATGACGTTTCTCTTTAACATCTTCTGTCCTGAATGGTTAGCAGTTTACAGCAGCGTGTGTGTGGTATGCGGAGGAAAGAACAGTAAATTTGTTTAGGAAGGGAGGTGGTTTTTTTTTTTTTTTTTGGTCATATGTCAAAGACCTAGATGGTTTAAGTGGCCTATTTTATTCTTGTAATTACTTATAATTGAAACTCTTACATGTATTCTTTTCTAGGTATGTGGTTAAAAAAAAAATGTATGCTAAGATTTACCATCTTAACCAATTTTAAGTGTAAATTCAGTAACATTAAGTATATTTACATTGTTATAAAACAGATCTCCGGAAGTTTTTCATCTTGCAGAACTGAAGCTATACACATTAGTGAACAGTAGAACTCTGTTCCCACCTCCCCGAGCCTCTGGTAACCACCATTCATCCCACTTTCCATCTCTAGGAATTTGACTGCTTTAGGTACTTGTGTAAGTGGAATTACATGGTTATTTGTCCTTTTATAACTGGTTTATTTCCCCTTATCCTCACAGTTGATTCATGTTGTAGCATGTAACAGAATTTCCTTCCTTTTAAAGGCTACATGATATTCTGTTGTATGTATATACCATGTTTTGTTTATATATCCAGAGCCTGGGGTGGCTTTCACCTCTTGGCTCTGTGAATAGTTCTGTGAACTTGAATGTGCAGCAATCTCTTGGAAACCCTGCGATGAATTCTTCTGGATGTGTACCCAGAAGTGGGATTGGTGATGATCTCATAGGTAGTTCCGTTTTTAATTTTTTGAAGAACTGCCATACTATTTGCCCTAGTGGATGCACCATTCATCGACACTAAACACTTGCTCTTTTCTTTTTTAATAGCAGCTGTCCTAATGAGTCTGAGGTCTTCATTTGCATTTCTCTGACAATAAGTGATGTTGAGCCTCTTTCTGTATGTGTATTGGTCATTTTGTAGATCTTTGGAGTAATGTCTGTTCAAGTCCTTTGCTTGTTTTTAATTAGGTTGTGGATGACTGGCAAGGAGTAATCTGGCTTTTTTTAGAAAGTATGTATTCCAGGGGTAGGCCCTTGCCTTCATTCTCTTCAGTGGGCTAAGCCTCGGTATTGAGGCTTCAGGTCTTTCTCAGCACGGTCTGGTACGGCCAGCCTGTCCCAGGACAGCCTACCAACGTCACTGCCGTCTGTGGTGTGACGAGAGGAACGGGAACTCGGAGGCAGACTTCATCTCAAGACGGCAGCTCCACCAGCTACTCACTGTACCTTAGATGAAGGGGATACTGGTTTTTCGTTGGTAAAACTGGGGAAGTAGTGTTTACGGAGTTGTTTCTGAGAATTAAGGATGTGACAATGGTGTATAGCATATACCTGCAGGCTGTCTTGGACCCTGTCCTCCCAGCCTCCACGTCACAGAGTATGCACTTGCTGCCCCTTACCCGTGTTCCCACAGGAGATGCTTCTCACAGAAGGTGCTACACTGAAGTGGCTGTCTACCTTGGCAGTCCTCTGTTGGACTGCAAGTTCCTTGTCTTTGAATGTCTAGCACTTAGCAGAGGACCTAGTTTACAGTAGATACTAAGTAAGTGTTAGCAGACAGAATGATTGAATGTGTGTCTTGTTATTTTATTACTTACAAGAGCCCTTTGAATCTGTTTCAGAAGGATAATACCATGTACCATTATGTAATTTAGGCATTACATATGATCTAGTCCAGTGGTTCTCAAATTTTTTGGTCCCTTTACAAACTTAAAAAAATTTTGTGGATCCCCAAAGAGCCTTTATTTGTATGGATTAATAGTCATGGTCTTAGAAATAAAAACAAAGTTTTAAAATATTAATTCACTTTAGAATAACAGCAATAAACCCATTACATGTTAACATAAGCAACACGTTTTCATGAAAAATAATTACTTTCCCTCCCAAAAAATTAATGAGAAATATGTTTTACAGTTTTGTAAGTCTCTTTAATGTACAGCTTAAAAGGTGAGTGGCATCTCATATCTACCTCTGCATTTGATCTGTTGTGATAAATTGTTTTGGTTGAAGTATATGCAGAAAATCCAGCCTCATGCAGGTATGTAGCTGGAAAAGAGAGGACCCCCTGGACTGCTGAAAGGGCTTCAGGCTGCCCCCTCCCCCCAAATGTAATAGAGTCCAAAAATTGGAGGAAAAGTTAGGGGAATTTTTCATATGTTAAGTACTGTATATAAAGGTTTACCTATTATCATTTGGTTGTTTGTAGGTTAAAAAGGTCCTTTGTGACGGAGAAAGATCTTAAGCAACATGATGGATTCAGAAGCTCATGAAAAGAGGCCCCCAATCCTAACATCTTCAAAGCAAGATATAGCACCTCATATCGCAAGTGTCAGTGAGATGAAGCATTACCTGTGCGGCTGCTGTGCGGCCTTCAACAACATCGCGATCACATTTCCCATCCAGAAGGTCCTCTTTCGGCAACAGCTCTATGGAATCAAAACCCGGGATGCTGTACTGCAGTTGAGGAGGGACGGATTTCGAAACTTGTATCGCGGAATCCTCCCCCCATTAATGCAGAAGACAACCACACTGGCACTGATGTTTGGTCTGTATGAGGATTTATCTTGCCTTCTCCGTAAGCATATCAGTTCCCCAGAGTTTGCGACCCGCAGCATGGCCGCAGTCCTTGCAGGGACAACAGAAGCAATTTTCACTCCACTGGAAAGAGTCCAAACATTGCTTCAGGACCACAGGCATCATGACAAATTTACAAACACGTACCAGGCTTTCAAGGCGCTGAAATGCCATGGAATTCGAGAGTATTATCGAGGCTTGGTTCCCGTCCTCTTCCGTAATGGATTTAGCAACGTGCTTTTCTTCGGCCTGCGCGGCCCCATAAAGGAGCACCTGCCTACAGCCACGACTCACAGTGCTCACTTGGTTAATGATTTTATCTGTGGGGGCCTGCTGGGTGCCATGTTGGGAATCTTGTTTTTTCCAGTCAATGTTGTAAAGACGCGCATGCAGTCTCAGATTGGCGGGGAGTTTCAGTCTTTCCCCAAGGTTTTCCAAAAAATCTGGCTAGAACGGGACAGGAAGCTAACAAATCTTTTCCGAGGTGCCCATCTGAATTACCATCGGTCCCTCATCTCTTGGGGCATAATTAATGCGACTTACGAGTTCTTGTTAAAGATTATATGAAGGAAATTGGTTCAGTGCCATTTGTCGACTGAATAGACCTAAGATGGATGCAAGTTGGCCTTGTTTCTAATGGGCCAAATACAAATTGGTGTCATAAGTCCAGGGCACAGTGAATTCTGGGCAAAGCTATTTTCCTTAAGCCCCAACAAATTCAGAATAAAAGGTTTCAGTTGGAAAATTTAAAGGTTTTTTTTGAGTGGGGTGGGATTTTTTTAAATCATTATCTGAGACCTTTAGGCCAGTTGCCTTGTTACTAGCTGTCTCTCTGATAGCTTTTTGACAAGGAAACAAACAGCCAAGGTGTGATTCTTTTTTCCAGAAGTCTTCTGTACTGAAACATAAGTGGCCATGACCAGCCAGAGAAAAGGCTTTTAGGGTCCCATGAATTCTCAGGCTTCCTTCTGTTATTCTATTTCTTGCTTCTCTGCTCTTAGAGGGAGTTGCAAAGGGTAGGTTTTGTGAACTTAAGCATGTACATGGTAGAACAATGGAGCAGAAGAGAGAAGAAAAATAGTTTATTATGTGTAGGCTTTTCATGATAAATTGCTTGTATTTGTTTTGAAACTAAGCACTTCTTGTGATGGTCATTTTCTGAGTTATTTGTCTAGACATGGTAGACTCAAGCATTTAAGGTTTGCTTTCTAGGATTGAAAGTTTTCTGTGTAGTTCTGAACTTGACCTTAAACCTTTCCAAAATATTTTTATATTTCACTTATTTCATTGCCAAAAGATCTGGAGACTTAAATTTTGTTAATTTTGTTTCATCCCATTAAGTTTCATATTACAGGTATCCCCACTTTTCCAGAGTTTCCTTTATGCCACTTTGCTTTTACATAAGACCTACATTAGTACCTGTTTCCACTAACCAAAAGAAATCTGAAGATGATTTTTGCTTTTACAAAAAGTAATTGCTTCTTCACTCTGTGCCATTTCGGCTTACGAAAGGTTCCGTGGGAATGCAGAGGAAACCTGTAATTGTATTTCAGATCTAGCTCTGTTTAACTCAACTTTGAATTGTTTTTGCCAACTTAGTGAAGAACTTTGAAGTTTGTTTTTCTTTCTTCCTTTGAGTATTAGTTTGTCATTTTCAGGTATCCTATTCTCTTGAAACTCCCTTTAAAAAACAACAAAAGTGCTTCCATTGTATTTTGGAAGTCTATTAATTGGACCTCAGATTTTTTTTTTTTTTTTTTCTTCTGGTTTCTAAGTGTTCCCGAGAAGGAGGGGAAAAAACTCAGGATAACTTTCACCCACAGTGTTAAGCTGTCTTTTTAAATTTTAGTCTTGGAAATAGAAACTTCTGTTAGGATCTTTACATTTTGGGAACCCAGTTTTGCCATCTTATCATTTAAATAGTAAGACAGTTTGAGAGGATAAGGCCTAAATAAAGATATGTGAAATATTAGTTTTAAATTCTAGAAGTTGGTGATAGCTGAGTAGCATAGTTATCCATCACCTAACAGACAAATTTGCTTGTCAAAGGAATCAGATTTTAAAATATTTTTTTAAAATAAAAAAGCAAAGTTGGTTCATTCAGTTGGTATTGAATAACTAGTAAAACATACCAGATATCCTAGAAAAATGGTTTATCAGCTTTTAAAAAATCCACATGTGTAACTATTAGGTAGTTAAGATGGCTTTCTAGCATTTGACATGGGGCAGGGCACCTAGCTTTTATTAGTCTTTCATCATTCTGGATGATTGCATGTGAATATGTGCACATGCTGACCAAAATCAAACCAGGGCCCCAAATGGTAGTTTACTCAGTTCCTGGACAGGCAGTCCAAAAAAGATGTTTACGTCTCAGTGCGGGACGGCTGGCCAGGCGACAGGACCATCATCCTTCCCGCTGTGAGGGGTCAGGGGGTCGTCACGTGTTTGCCAGATGGTGATGAAGCTCACCAGCTCTGCAGAGGCTCTTTGGTAATGCTGTGCTGGAAGTGGCAGTTCATTCTAGAAACCGAGGTGCGGGTGCAAGCGTTTGAGAAAGTGAGGATTTAACGCCAGGTAAATGCGAGTGGCGTCTTGTGGCCTGTGGAGCAGAGTCAGGATTTGAACCGGTTTCAGGGATGGGCAGCAGAGGCCCTGCGGGGCCTGGACCTCTGGTTCTCTGGTGTGTCCTGCGCTCGCGGGCGTGTCTGGGTGCTCGGGCGTGTGCGGGTGAGTCGGCCTGCGGTCACGCCCTGGCCCTGCAGGGGGGCTCCAGTTCACTCAGTTCTACAGGGCTTCCTTTTGCCTATACACTCCATGTAGGTGATAGAAATCTAAACTCTAAAGCACTTTTGTGAAATAGAAGCAAAGTGAGAATTGGAAGGCTGCTTTGGTTTCTGCTATCTCAAACATGTGGCATTTAAAAACAATAAATCTTTTTTAATGGTTTTAACTCACTTTATTGATTTCTTTGTCACTTTTTACAGCTTTTGAAGACCAAACTGCAAATACATTACCAGGGATGGTTTTGTGTTGTCCTATAGTTTCTTAAATTTGACGGAAAACTCAACAGAACTTGTGGTAGCCAACAGCTTTGTCTGAAATTTAAAAGAAGTCAAAATGTGTTATTAGTAAGTAAGAGATTCTAACTATTGTTTTTACCTTTAGTGTGAACTAGTATGGTAATGATTTTGAAAAGGCATATAATGATGGAATAACTTTATCTGAAAAGCTTTAAAAGTGGCCTTTCTGTTACACGTGTGGTGCAGACAGCTCCGAGCAGAGGGCAGTTTGGGTCTTGCCTCCTGTACTTCATTCTGATGCCACCAAAAATACGGGATAGATTCTATACTTAGCACCCTTAGCGTGGTGTGAGCCCTCAGGACGCACTACAGAGTAAACACAGCCTCTGTGTGGTGGCGAGTGTGTCTTTTGTTTCTTTTGTAGTTGGAGATAGTCGGTGCTTTTGTCTCAATAGTCAATATTACATATAATCACCTGCTATATATTGTGAACTGTGCAATGAAACAGAACTGTGTATATATAAACAGCTTTGAAGACCTGAAGTTCCCTAGCTGAGAACGTGGTGAGACTCAGTTATAACTAAGGCCATACAGACCTTAAGAAGACGACGACAGTGGTCCTGGAGGCCTTCACGGTAAGCCAGTCAGACTGACCAACAAGACTATTCAGTGTAGATGAAGTACTGTTGTGTGAGGGGTATGCAGTCAAGATGAAGGCGCAGTGGCGATCACATTTAAAGAAAGGGTAAGCACTCAGACTTGATGCTTTGAAAATAATCTGTTTTCTCGTGTGCTAATAAATGAGTATCAAAGACCTGAATAGGCTTTCTCCTTAAATTTGAGGATTTTTAGTTTTTAATGCTGCCTTTTTGCCTAATACTGAATATATGCTTGCCTAAATGGCTCCCAGATTGTGGGGGAGTCTCTATATGTTTTCTTTTTTTAAAGTTTCATTATTAAAAGTGGTTAAGCACACACAGCTGGTTTTGTTTGATATTTTGAGTTTTGTGACTATATGCCTTTAAATGAAATCTGTTAAATGTTTGAGTTAATGTGCTTCTTTTGGTATTTGTTTGGAATAAAGTTTTTTGTTTTTCTTTTTTAAAGGCCTTTCTATTTGGTCTTCTCTTGTGGTTGGGTTACCGTCACTAGCACTTTGCTTTTTGTAGTAGGTTAGTCTCTCAGTCTTTTTCTTGGTAGACCATTTAGCATGCTACCTTGACTCTTAGTGACTCCACCTGATAACTTTGTAGGTAAAACAGTTCTTCACTGATCCATTTTGTTTGGTCAAGTAAGTTTCTTTTCTAAATAGGTTGACTGCAAAGCTTTTTTGTTTTTAAGGTTTTTTTCCAAATAAACTCTTCCCTTACTGAGTATAAACTGTCTTGGTAAAGTCAGCTTATTAATACTTTGTATTATAATAATGTATCTTCAAGCTTTGGTTCCCTGGTTGCTCAGACGGTAAAGCATCTGCCTGCAATGCAGGAGACCCGGTTCAATCCCTTGGTTGGGAAGATCCCCTGGAGAAGGAAATGGCAACCCATTCCAGTATTCTTGCCTAGAAAATCCCATAGATGGAGGAGCCTGGTGGGCTACAGTCCATGGGGTCGCAAAGAGTCAGACACGACTGAGCAACTTCACTTACCTTCAGGTCGTGCTTATTCCCAAGCTAAATGGTCTGGATATTGGTGCTTTCTGAGCTTTTTATATCTGCTTTTAATTTCATTCTGCTTGTTTCTGTTAGGCGACTGTGAAATCATATGAGTTGCACTGTTGGTTTACACATTAAATTGTAAGGTGCTCCCTGACCCTAGGGATAGTTGAGCTTGCCTGATGAGGACCACCAGATGAGGAAGCAGTTGCCATATATTAATAATAATTCTAAAACATTCCAGTTTTAGAATTTTTTAAGAAATTTATCATAAAAGGGCTGTTCAGCACATCCTCTGATGAAATGTCATTGTAAACTGCGGGCAGAGTGAGGCCAGTAGAGAGCATTTCTCACGGTGTGACGCAGGGTGGGGGGCCTGGGGAGGTCTGCAACTGCAGCAGGATTCCAATGGACAGGCACTTCATTTTTCTGTTCTTGCAGCTGTTTGTGAACTGTGGAACTCAGCTGAGTCAGGCTGACTGAGAAGGGCAAGAAGAAAGTATTCCTTAAAATTGGTTTGTCATTGCCTGCTGCTTTGTTTCTATAGAAGTGCCATGAGTTGTTTAAAGCAGACCACCTCGGTAGTTGCTCTCCCTTTTACCATCAGTGTTCAGTTCACGTTCTCTCCAGTCATTAGTCAGCAGTGACTTGCTTCTGACAGAACACCAAAAAAGGGGAATGCATTTAGTTACACTGAGATGCTAGCTAACTTTTTGTTTCAAATGATAGGAAAAAGAAACTAATTTCTTTGAAGGGTCATCATATCTGTAGCAATAGGTGGCTCCTGGTGTATAGCTTTCTCCTTTCCCTTTGGATAAAAGAAGCCTCCAAACTTTGCTTATCCCTGTCATACTTCGCTGGAAAAAGATTAAACAAATTCCAATACCATCACATTTTCTTGGGCTCCCCTCCTCATATTTCCCCACTAGAAAACAGCCATTGGGGAAAGTTGGTATATAAGGGATCCAAGTACTTTTCATTTTTAATTTGTGTGCAAAATTTGAAGGTAATGAGTGAAAACGAGTTAGGAAGTGAGGACCTAAACTTGGAGATATAATGGGTGTGATAAGCCTTCAGAAAGCTAAGCCAAAGTCCAGGAAGATTTAAAGCTTTGCTGTTGCTGTTTGGAGCCCATCAAAACTTCCGCCACTTGTGGTCTGGGAACAGAAAAGCATGGTGTTTTTACATTTGGAAGCAATGCTGAATACAGCATCTGAGTTTATATCAATTCAAACTAGAGAAAACAGTAACCCCAATATCAGTTTGTAACTTTTATCGTTTTTTTTGGCAGAACGCCTGACGTCTCAGTACTGTAAAACTGCCCTTTTAAGGGCAAATCATTTTGACTTACAAGATTCTAGAATTGCGGATAGTACAGAGTATTGGCTGCCTGAGACAAGTTCCTAGGTACAACGTTAAATTTCCCTTGATTCCCTACTGGTTTCCAGACTGGATTAGGTCTCCTTCTGTGGTGATGACTGTCTCCACTCCAGGACTCTGACCAGGCTGTGTGGGCTGTGTCCCCTCAGGACAGTGTGAACTCCTTGGGGCAGAGATGATCTGTCTCATCTGTGTCCCCAGAGTAGAGGCGCTCATGGCAGCTGCTCAGTGAGTGCGTCGGAATCTGATCCCAGAAGCTGTCTTTGTCACTACTCTGTTTCTGAGACACTTTGAATCGCTTAGGAATTTGTCTTTTAAAAATCATCATGGGGAATACGTAATGTCTGAGTCCATTTATATGAAGTCCTAGAACAGGCAAATCTGGTAGGGAAAAAAAGTGGTTGTCTCTGGGAAGGGGCATGAAGGAACTTTCTGGGGTGATGGTAAATAAGAATATATTTTGAATAGGGGTGTGGATTATATAGGTGTATGCATTTGCCTAAACTTCTTTAGCAAAAGTACCGTTAATATTTGTGCACTTCATTGTATGGAAATTTTACAACAAAAGAAAAATATTGAACTTTAGTTAATGATATGTATTGCCAAGGAGTTTTAGAAGGATGGGTGTAGATGTCTGCAATTCATTTATGAAAATACATCAAAAATGAAGATGATTGATAGGTGGATAGA
The DNA here is from genome assembly GCF_019320065.1 of Cervus canadensis. Lineage (NCBI taxonomy): Eukaryota > Metazoa > Chordata > Mammalia > Artiodactyla > Cervidae > Cervus > Cervus canadensis. The sequence continues at coordinate 11,586,131 of NC_057399.1, forward strand.
CTATTGGATAACTGATATAACAAACTTAGTAAAGTGTTGACATTTGAGTCTTGGTAAACATATATTCCCTGTGAAATTCTTCCAACCTTGCTGTATGTTTTGAACATCTCATAATAAAATGTTAAGAAAAATCATTAGGGTGTTATCACAGTATTTGATGTCAGCAACATATTGAGAGACTCGATTCAGTTCTTTTACTATACTACTAATTCTTAGGTTGCCATGAAGTCAGGACACCACATAGAAACACCTGCTGGAGGGGAACACGAGCCTATGGCATGTTACTCACTTAGCCTTCCCACTAGTCCTACTAATGATGTGGTGGCCACCAGCTCCCTCTCCTCAGGCCCAGGACACATGCCGGACTGGGACAGGGCTTGTGATAAGCTCACGCTGTTATTAGCGTTTTCCTTAAGACTACCCCGCAAGTGAGTGGTTTACTCACACCTGAAGTGACCGAGGTAGGTGGGCATCATGATCTTCCTGCCAATACTCTGCAACTTTTTAATAAAGGCCAGGAAGTTCTTCTTTTATACAAACGTTTATTGTATACATCCACAAAATCTCTTAAGGTAATAGCTCCCTAAGAATAATGTATTCAGAACCAATCAGACACTTTTGTATTTAACTTTAAGAAAGTAATCCTTTTAGAACAAAATTTGAATTTTTCATTTTACCCAAAAACTAATGTTTTATAGTGATGGGCTTTTGCAAGTTAATTTAAACAGAGCAGGCTCATGGACCCGTAATTTAAATAGCTTTCAAAAGAGACAGCCGTCCATCCCCCACCCACCAGAAAGGGTTTAGAAGCTCTTCTGTGTGGTCTGTGCCCTGGTTAGAACTTCTGTCCCTGTTCTGAACTGTTACCCTGTCCGCAGCTGTTGCAAGCTGTTTGGAGGTCCCTGTGTTTCTGTAGTGACTCCTCTCGTGTAGTTAGAAGATAGGCCACACAGCACCAGGTCTGTTCCTGAGAAGATAAGATGATCTTGGCATAATTAACTGCTCAGTAACATAAGTACCATTTGAAAATAGGGAAGTCTGAGCTCTAGCTCTCGCTGAAGGAGGACGCTGTAGCTGACGGGAAGCATGGTTATCCCTCTCTCAGTCTCCAAAGTTAAGATGTTCTCCAAACTGGCTTTCTTTATTTTCACAGAGATTCATGGAACTGTCATCCATGAAAAAACTAAACCTGAACTACATTTTCTATATCCCTGGTTCTCAAACTGTGGTCCCCAGATCTACAGCATCAACGGGAACTGACTAGAAATACAAAATAGGGGTTCCTACCCCAGACCTGTGAAGTCAACATGCCTGGATGTCAGCCTAGCAGTCTTTTAACAAGCTCTCCTGGTGGTGCTAATGCCTGCACCACTTTTCATGTTCTCTGCCGGAAGGGAAGGGCCTAGAAGGAAATCTATTAACCGTTAAGTTTTTGGAAATTTGTTATATCTGTAATAGGAAACTAACATAAATCACTAATTCTTTAGTACTAATGCATGCCAAATCTCTTCTATTTAAATAAACTATATTTAAATAATCTAAAGTATGTCAGTCATATTTCAGGGATAATTGAAATAGTGATCATTAATGCTATGGTTAAATTATCTAAAGAATGATTAATTTCTCAAAATAATCTGAAAGAGATTCACTCTATTTTCTTTTTCAATGACTTACCAAAAGTTAGCATCCCAAGTAGGATTGTCATTTTTCTAGTAAATTTAAAATAGTATGGCAAAATGAACTGTCAATCACACTGTTAAATAATATAAGATGTCATTCTAGGGAGCAGTATGAAAAGTAAAACATGTTCTAAATTGGTATGAGAACTAATCACTGGTTACAACTTGACAAAAAATTATCAACTGCTTCCTATTGGTATGAATAATTTTCACGGAATAAATCATTTGTGAAATGACACACATTCATATTGAATACACTTGTAAATGGCCAGAGCTTTAGTGCACAGATGTGAATGGTTCAGATCTCAATGTGTGTTCAGTGTAAAATGCCAGTTCTGTGGTTTAGAGCAGCAGCCTTCACAAAGGGGAGTGTCATACGCCAGTGGAAAGACAAGGTGAACCGTGGAAGTGCAGGAGGTAATGTAGAACTTTTTTTTTAGACATCTTATCCTTCTAAAGTTTCCTTTATACATGTTTTATGATGTATATAATAGATGAGTATAATAATATGTATATAATTTATAAATAACCAAAATTTACAGTGTCTTCTCTTAACTTTTTCTGTTAGGAGTTACATGATCAAAAAAGTTTAGAATACCACTAACAAGAGCCACCACTGCCTCTGTCATAGCCTTATGGTTGATTCTGGTCTAAAAATGAACAAAATGTAAACAAGTTTTCAAACTAATACTAAATCCAAGTTTGCTATCAATCTTTTAAATAGGTTAACCACACACAAAACGTGTGTCAGATGTTTCAAAGTAGCATTTATTTTTTTAAAGCACATTATGAGGTAGACTTAAACTATTCAATGCATATATTAGACATTTATTAAAAACCTTAAAATTGGATGTAGGTATGTATGTAGGTAAGTTCACCTACAATTCTACCATCCATTTGAAAACCCAGAAAAGGTAAAAACCTATTAATATGTTTATAGAAACCTTTTCTAATTCTGAAATGAATAACATTTGATCTGTTAAAAAACTGTGGGAAGAAGGAAGTTTTGTTTCAATTTTAGATTTTAGAAGTTACTTTACTGAATTATTTTATGGCTAGTTTTCAATGGATGTGAGTATCTTTACTAGAAGGTAGATGAAAGGTACTCTAATGCTCATTGTTTCCACTAGGTCAAAATGATACTATTCAAGCAGGACCAGCTACATAATTTGTGAGCCCAGTGCAAAATAAAAATGCAGGCCCCTTGTTAAAAAAATTAAGAATGTCAAGGTTGCTTCAGCAGAGCAGTAAACTAAGTGTGCGGCTTTCCTAGTGAAGGGCCCTTGTGACTGCACAGGGCACACACCCATGAAGCCAGCCCTGGGTCTGAATCTGTGTCACCTGCAGTTATGGAATACCAAAACCTTAGTTATCTTTGTCCCTTGAGCTCTAGTACTAGACTAGGCATCTAATAGGGAGTCACATGTGTGTTGAATGAAAAACTGAATCTTGCAGTTTTCCAGAACAATGAGAAATGCTTAGTTTTTCTGACCTATGGTCAGGAAAAAAACCTTACTCCAATGAATAGTCTGTTCATTATAATAAATGATGGACTTCTGTAGTATTGAATAATTTACACATCAAAATTCTGGCTTCATGGGAACTTGAGGCCACATAATGGTGAATTTTATTCATCCAACATTCAATTCATTTGATTGATCCTGCTGGGCACTGGGAATAGAGTCCCTGCCCTCAAGGATCTTACAGTCTGGTGTAAGAATCTAGTGAGAAAACTTTCTGGTGTTTGGCATATTATGTGGGACACTCTAAATTTCCTGAGAGTGTTAAATCTTAAGATTTTCAGAAAGCACAGTGAAGACATAAAAGATGCAGTGAAATTTAAAAGAAAATTCAAATATTCAACCTTTAATGTAAAAACTGAAATCTAAGGGAAAAAACTCAGGAAAGCTGAAAATTCTTTTTAAGTACTTTGGACCAGATTTAAACTTTAAAAGTTATTTTATTATCTCTGGCATTTTCATTTATAGTGACATTTATATACACATACATAGAGGAGGGTATGTGCATGGGAGATATATTCCCTGGAACTTTTGACAAAATCCATTAATAAAATCCATTTTTCCATCACTAATTCATTTACAACTAAAAAAAGCACACAGGTAAATTTAAGACTTTCATTTTGATAATAATTTCATATCATTTGAATGGGAGAAATTCTTAAGCATTGTGTTTAGATTATAAATTTTGGTACAATCTCATTTTGCACTGAGATTAAACTGTCTTTGTACAATGTGATAACCATATATTTTAATAGTTATCGACAAAATTTAATGGCATCAAGAATAAATACTCTTAAGTCTACCTGGATTTTTACTTTTTCACTCTGCACTCGTCTTTTTCCTTCAGAGCATGAAAGGCCCCGTGCAAATAGAGAGCCTGTTCTCCCTTCCCTGTACTTCGGTGCATTGCTTTCCTTAATAGAGCAGCATCCTTAGCTTTTGTAATATTTTACTTAGTGGCAACTGAAGAAAATCACTAGCCTGGGCTTTAGCTGTGAACTTAAGAAGGTTGTTGTGGAACTGTCAGGAAGGTGGAGCAGCCAAAAAAACTGTCTCACAGATTGTGCACCCAGAGCTCATCCAGCTCTTTAAACACTAAGCAGACTTGGTTATCTCACCTCCCAGCTCATAACAGATGAACACAGCATATTAGAAGGAAGTGGGAGCCTGTTAGAAGCAGGTGTATTGATAAGTATAGTAAGAAACCACTATATAAGCCAAACAAACTGCTTAGCAGACATAAAATTTTTTACATTAAAAAAAAAAAACCACACCAGCAGTCTGAGGCAAATGATTATATATACCTTGGGGCTGAGGGAACCACTTTATAATAATATCAATTTGTTATTATAGCCCTTTACAATTTATGAACTATTTTACATACATCAGAGCTCATTAGATACTTGTAATAACACATGAATATAACTTTTACTTTTTTATCATGAAAAAGTGAATTATACTGAGCATGCTGTTTAAGAAGAAGGCAGGTAAGGTATACCGACATATCTGAAAGACTTGCATCAAAAATAATTACAGGTTTTAAATTTTGGCACTTAAAGAGATATGCATTATTACCCCAAAATTAATATATATGTTTTTCTTCATGACCAACACGGTGTTACTGAGTGAATTTTCATAGCTCTCAGTGACTGCTGGTCATTAAATGGGGATGATTGTCACCAGTAAGTTATCAGACTATCCTGTTAAACACAAGCTTAACAGGTACTTATGGATGCCAACACCATATATTCTAATATGGGAAACACTAGGCTCCTAAAAGATTCTCTGAGTGTTTTTCCTATATTGCACTTTCTAGAAAACAGCTTTAACAATGATGTGATGTGATCCTGGTTCTAGATATAGGAGTGCAGAATGGGTGATTGACCTTTTCCATGCTTATTTTCCTAAAGTTTTTGGTATAGCCTCTCTTCAGGGATGTAACAAGGAGAAACAACAAGATATACATGCTCTTTGGGCTTCTGAGAAAAAAAGACCACAGACATTTTCAAAAGATTAAAATACAGGTCTCTTCTGCATCAGCCATTTCATTTTCACAATTGAAAATAAAGAACTACTGTGGAGTTGATGTTTTTAAAGTCATTCAACATAGCTTTGCCATAAATATACTACTCTGCAGAAAGCTTTTAAAAACAGAAGTATAATTTATACTATACTTACCAACAATTATACTACTTACCAATTATAATACATTTACCAATTATCATGAATAAAAACAACTAAATAAAATTTGAGTTAAAAAACACCAAATTAGACTTTATACTGTAAGTGAAATGGGACCTCAAAATCTTAAGTGTAATATCCCCCAATATTAATAGTATAGCATTCCTGATGCCCTTTAATTTCTTAATATTATCTGATGACTTTTTGATCATGATCATACCTCAGAGGGGGCTTCCCTGGTGGCTCAGAAGGTAAAGCATCTGCCTGCAACGTGGAAGATCCGGGTTTGATCCCTGGTTCAGGAAGATCCCCTGGAGAAGGAAGTGGCAACCCACTCTAGTACTCTTGCCTGGAAAATCCCACGTATGGAGAAACCTGGTAGGCTACAGTCCATGGGTTCGCAAAGAGTCGGACACGACTGAGTGACTTCGTTTTCCTTCTATACCTCAAAGAAGACAAAAATTTTACTGAGTTTGCTGGCTATTAATTTTTAATTCTCATCTGTGTGACTCTGTACAAGGCTATTAATCCTCCATTTTTCTTTATAGTTATTTATCCTACTTGAGGGTTTTTAGTTAGGTATGGACTGTATGTACGCCCTGCAGTTTGTGGCACTAATTCTAATAGAAACTGTCAGTCTTGTAAATATTCTTTTGCATAGTAAAGAAGATAAGCCAGCTCTGTAATAAAGGACTGCCAGAGGGTGTTAGATAGGTAAATAAATAGGCCAGTTCACCATCCTTTACAAACTAAAGGGCAGAATGGTTGGGTGGTAAGCACAGGCTGGGAACCAAGACACGGGGTTTGAAATCTAGTACATGCCAGCTCTGTGCTCAGGGCAAATCACTTAACCTGAGTCTCCATTTCCTCCACAGTAAGTGGGTGCTCACGTCACCTACCTTGCAGTTTTTGTGAAGGTTAGTAGTAAAGTATGTACATTATTTGACATATGATAGATACTCTATAGTGGTTTAAGAATCATGTACCGAAATTTAGAGTTGGGCAACATTTGGGCCCAGTATCTAACACGGAGTGCTCTCCAAAGGAGATGCAATATATAGAAACTTCTTATAACCATTGTACTTAGTAGCTTATTTTTACTATCAGCATTAGGTATTTTTGTCTCCAAAACTTTATTTTCTTTTAAATATGTATTTTTTTAAAAGTTTATGGCAAATTTGTTTTTCACTGTGTACTTTTTATGATGACTAAAAAAATTTACAATTTTTATTTTAACAATCATGGTAAAGAAAAAAGATCTAATTTTTAAAATTTGTCCTAGGGCCAACTGATATGTAACCTCTATGTGTGTAAATGGCTGTCTGGTAGGTTCTACAAAAAATGTCATTTTTATTCATGCATTTGGGTTGCTTAAATAGTTCTATAAGATTTAAAACAGTTTCTCCTTATTGCTGGAATTCTCAGCATCAATACTCCCATGCCTTTCTTTTTCAGTCTATTGGCCAGTTTAAGGGTATCCACAGTAATACAACTTAAAGACAAAAAAAAGTGTTCATAAATCTTTAACAGCCAGCATAATACAGTAGAAATTGCCCTGAGCAAGGAATGGAGAGACTTGAATTCAAGTCCTGGCTCTGCCACTAATTTTGCAGGATGACCTTAGCTAAGTCACTTAACTTCTACATTCATCAAATAATGAGATTGCGTCCATTTTAAGACCTCTAAAATTGCTTTCATTTGCTTATTTTTTTAAACTATCAAAACACCTTCTGGGAGTTGTGGTAAGCATCAGATGGGTACAGAAATATTTACTGATGTAGTAATGTTTCAAGCTGTGATCTAGGAACCATCTGAATATAAATTATTTGGGGTTACTGTTAAAAATACAGATTCCTGTCCTCTCCCAGGCTGAATCAGAACCTCCTAAGGTGAGGGTCAGATTCCTCTATTTTTCACAAGCTCCTCAATGATTATTGGAGAAGGGAAAGGCTACCCACTCCAGTATTCTGGCCTGGAGAATTCCATGAACTATATATAGTCCACTGGGGTCACAAAGAGTCGGACACGACTGAGCAACTTTCACATCAATGATTATAATGCACCCTAAATGTTTGAGAACCACTGGCCTAAGAGAATATGTTCTAAGAGGGAAAAAACTAGCATGTGGCTCAAATTACTCCAACCTCTGGCAAAATCTCCTTTAAAGACAATCCCATTCAAAGCGGAGAAGACTAGAAAAAAGCTGCCTGCGTCAGCAGAGTAGTCAGTCTTATGCCTGGCCCCTGCATGATGCTTTTTTACTTGCTGTGTTCCATAACAAAACACAACAAAAGGTCTTGACAACCAAGTCACTGACTGCCACAGTCATGACAACAGCTTGAAAACAAGCGGAAGTTCTCCCTTAATGTAATAGTAAGAGTTGAACTCAAGGAAAACGAGAAAAACACAACTCTCTTTACTCTCAATTTCCCCTCCACCTGTCATTCTGTGTGATGCAAATAGCTTGGTGGAGGAAACAGAAAATCTAAGCTACATTGTTCTCATCACTCTGTGGCCAGACAGACAGTATGCTAACTTAATAAATAAACCCTCTTTACACAACAGAAGTGACCTCAGCCCCTTCCTTCCTCTCCTTTCCTTTCTAATGCGATTGACAGGAACAAAATGTCAACTAAGGACATACGCTGTAGATTTAAGAATGCATACAAATACAGTAAACTACAAAGAGAGGTGGTAATGTTTTTTTCTAGAATTTCACAACGAAATTCCTCTCATGGTAAAAAACATGTATGATTTTGACAGGAAACCTAAAAGACATTTTGCTGCAAGACTGTCACAGTCGTAAGGATAATGCCATCATCTGTGCTCATTATAGAGAAACTAACAGCAACTTTTAAAGGCCAAGAATACTGATAAGTGAAGATGAAATTTCTTTTCAGCAACCACTATGCCAACATCAGACTTCCGGATTTTATTCAATACTAGCATCATGAGTTTCTCCTAATCCAACCAAAACTCCTGCCAAATGTCCACAAAATTCACACCAAAATCAAAAACAGAAAAGAAAATTAAAAGAGAGGGACCTGACAAAGCTACCAGCAGAGCTGGAGTGTAGTGGCACAGGTCAGCAGGAGCAGAGGAACGCTGCAAAAGATGTTGCTGCCTGGAGTCTAACTTGGCGATGCCTCGTGATGCTGGATGATCAAGTACTCAGGTCACAGGTATGTTTGTGGACCCATAAGAACCAGGATCTTGACCCAAACTTTTAAGATCTTCTAAAAAGAAAATACTTCACCTAAATTGAAGTATATAGAAGTTGAACACCAGTAGAGTTCCTTATTTGACGTAAGTTGTGCCTAAAACTTTGGCTGATACAAAGAAACCCGTCCACTAAGGCACCCAGAGGCGATCTGACAATGTGTTGGAGAGAACTTTGTCGTCAGTACCACATCATTGTGAGAGTACAGAGAACGGATCACCCGCAGGGGACTGGCTTCTTTGGGCAAACAGTCAATAAGTTCACTGCACTGTTTGTCAAACCCCAGCAAGCGGATCCCATATCCGTGTGGGGACGAAATCATTCGCCCATCAGGGCTGAAGCAAAGTTCTTTGATATAACCCCTGCCTACATTGGCTTCTTCAATGTAATGAGTCAGGCGTAGAGAACAGCGAGGTGCGACTGGTCTCACGGGTGCCCCTTCTTGGAATTCATAGACACAAGTCCACTAGAGGGAAAGAAGAGAGACAAATCAAAGTTACAGAGCCTCATAAATGGAGTATAATCTTTAAAAACTGTGAATAACCATAGTCAGCTTTAACTTATATAATGCAGTACAGCAACTATACTTCAACTAAAATTAATTCAAAACCAAAGTTATAGAGCCCCAAACAGTGCTACAAATAATCTTTCTTTCTCCCAAAGGCTCAACAGAATGCCACAGCTACATCCCTGCTGCAAGAAAACATCCAGATGAATGCTACCCCTCTCCCAATTAACAAAATCCGTAGGCCCCACAGTCTTATCTACATTCAAATCAAGGTTATTGCTGTACTGTGACACTTTGAAGCATTTTATTCTCTGAGGCTACTGTGACTTCTAAAGTAATAATTCCCCTTTCTGACAGTAACAGCAATCTTGATATTTTAGGGTTAAGATATTTAAGCCCTAGACTACCTCTCCTTCTACACACTTCGAAGACTTCTCTCCTTCTGTTAGCTGTGGCTTCGGAGCCAGTGAGATTCTTGGAAGATACTAGCTTTCTAGAGTAAGGAGGATCATAAGGTCATAGAAGACCTTTCCCCCTAGTCATCAGTTCAATCCCGTCCTTTCCCAGAGCTTTCCGTTTTTGTTTGTTTTTTGTCTGTGCTGGGTCTTAGTTACAGTATGCAGGATATTAGTTGTGGCATGTAGGGTCTAGTTCCCTAACCAGGGATTAAACCCTGGCCCCCTGCAGTGGGAGCAGAGAGTCTTAGATGCTGGACCACCAGGGAAGTTCCCTCCCTAGTTTTTAAAAAGAGAAAATCATAATACTCCATTGACTTAGCAAAACCTCCCATTTAGTCAGCTTAACTTAGTCCTGGGTTTACTATGTAAGAGGTTTTTTACAATGAGATGAAGGAAGCAAGAATTAAACTGGGCTTAATCTGAGCTGATGACTGCTTTAAAGTATCTCCCACTTGCCAAACCCGGGCCAGAGAGGAGGAAGAAGCATTCTGAAGGGATAAAGACACCATGAGCACACATGGCCATGGCGGTTTGCTCAGTCAGCCCCGTTGAAGGAGCAGTGCTGCCGCCCCATACCTCCTGATCATCAGTGTTGCTTGAGCACCGAAGAAGAGTGGCCCAGCCTTTTGGGTGCAGCTGTAAGGATGTGATGCAGTTTCCACGGTCTCTCTCACCAGGAACTTCAGGGGTTAAGACTTCAAGACTATTTCGTGGTGAAATTCCTGAGATATAAGAATATTAGGATGTGGAATTTGCATTATTAAAAGACTAAGGCAGCTCATCAAAGCTTTGATTTCTGGCAGCTACCCCATTGGGCTTTTCTTGTTTCTTCATCTACCCTTTATGCTACCACATGTAAATACACCGAGGTGCCCTTTAGTATATGGGCTATGTCTCTGGAGGTGGGTGTAGGGGAAAGGGTATGACAGGAACGAAAGAATCCAAGTTCCTGCAGCAGGAATCAACGTAACCTATGGCTAAGGCAGTAATGGAGAAGGAAATGGCAACCCACTCCAGTATTATTGCCTGGAGAATCCCATGGACAAAGGAACCTGGTCGGCTACAGTCCATGGGGTCACAAAGAGTCGGACACGACCGAGTGACTGACACACACGAGGCAGTCAAGCTGACTAGGAGTCCTTTTGATTTGAGTCTACATCTCAGAAAGCTATATAAGAATCAAAGTTATATGGTATGAAAGGAATCTGGAAAATTAAAAAATAACAATTCTCATCTCAGAAGATCTGATGCTCTCTAGTCCAGAGAAAGAAATACTTGGAAGCCATGAGGACTGCCTTTATGTAGATTAAAGACGTATGTAAGAAGCAGGACTTACAGCCCCTAGGAATGTACTATAAACAACAAATTGACCTATAATTTTGAAGGTAATAGACGACAACTCACACAGAGACATGTCAAGACAAGGGTTGGGAGAACTGTTGGCTGGTGCTCTGCTGTGGCGTCACCTCTTCCTGCCCAGCCACCAGTGACGGTGACTGCTGCAGCGAGCCACTGTTACAAGTGGGAGTATGCCATATCCCTCAAGTATGTGGAAAACCACTTTCATAAACAGTGCAAGGAAGCAACTTAAATTTAATACCAAGTGAAATATTTCAACAGTTCTGTGCCTATAGAAGGAGTTAATTTAAAAATAATGAACTGCCTCTGTCAGACCCTTTGTGAATTATGTCTCTTAGATGTGGTCTCTTCTTTTGAAAGCTTCCCTTTAGATTACTGCACTGACAAAAACCTGTGATGTTATAAATTAAAGTTACAACCAAATTATATATAAATAATTTCCCATGTGATTAAACTTTAACAATTTTAGGAAAAAAATCATATTTCAAGAATTAATTTTGAAAATCTACAACCAAAGCAGAAAAGAAACTCATTCTGAATAGGTAGGCAGGGGTTTTTGAGTCTCTGCTCCTTGGAGGTTGCCTAAGAGCTGGCCAGAGTAGAGACGGGGTATAGGGAGACTGAAGGGCCAGGGCCTCTCTGATTCCACCTGGTCAGTTACTCTGCTTTTATTTGTGCTGCTGCTGCTCCTGCTATTTGTGCGACATCCCTAAAAACCCACAGGAGAAATGTTACATATCCAGGCGTAAATCTCTAAGAGGAGGAATACTTAACCTTAAAATGAGACAGCACAGTCTTTAACATCCAGAGGACTGGATGATGGATAGTCAATAGGTTAGGTTAGGAAAGACTCTCAAACCATTCTTGGAAGTAGCCATTTGTATGGCTAATAGTAATCAAGTAATCAAATAGGCATTTACCAGGTAAGGCCACCCAGGAAAAACCTTAATTAGAAGTCTAATGTACGGTCTCTCTAAATTTCTAGGTACAAGATATCTCCAAAAGGTGAGGTGACCCAAAGCTACAAAAACAACCCCCCCCCCCCGCCCCCCGTATTAGCCATCAGTCCACCAGGAGGAGAACAAACAAGAAGTGTTGTAAGACCTCAGATGTGGGTTACTATGGAGAGGGATGGAGAGTGAAATTTGCGAGGTAGAAAGCATTTCAACTGAGGGGTACATGGGCTAGTCTAACCAGATGGTTCTACCAGACTGGCTGGGGAAAAACTGGCAAAAGCTAAGTGGGGCCACATTGTAGCTCACTTTATCCCACAACCCCTGTGAGGCTGCCAGGCATTGTTGAGGTAAGGAAACAGCAGAGCAAAAAGCCTACTGGGCTGGAACCTGGCGACTTTCACAAGCACCTGATAAATCATCCCTTTATATTATATATTATATAGCACTATCATATCCATTGCTGTTACTCAGTTGCTAAGTTGTGCCCAACTCTTTGCAACCCCAGGGACTGCAGCACACCAGGCCTCCGTGTCTTTCACCATCTCCCAGAGTTTGCTCAAACTCATGTCCATTCAGTCAATGACACTGTCCATCCATCTCATCCTCTGCCACCCCCTTCTCCTCCTGCCCTCAATCTTTCCCAGCATCAGGGTCTTTTCCAGTGAGTCAGCTCTTCACATCAGGTGGCCAAAGTATTGGAGTTTCAGCTTCAGGCATCAGTCCTTCCAGTGACTATTTGGGCTTGATTCCTTTAGGACTGACTGGTTTCATCTTGCTGTCCAAGGGACAGAGTCTTCTCGAGCACCACAGTTCGAAAGCATAAATTCTTTGGTGCTCAATCTTCTTTATGGTCCAACTCACATCACTGTAGATCTGTACATCACTACTGGAAAAACCATAGCTTTGACTACATGGACCTTTGCTGGCAAAGTATTGTCTCTGCTTTTTAATACGATATCTAGGTTTGTCAGTTTTTATTCTAAGGAGCAAGCGTCTTCTAATTTTGTGGCTGCAGTCACTGTCTGCAGTGATTTTGGAGCCCAAGAAAATAAAATCTACCACTGTTTCCATTCTTTCCCCATCTATTTGCTGTAAAGTGATGGGACCAGATGCCATGATCTTCAATTTTCTGAATGTTGAGTTTTAAGCCAGTTTTTTCACTCCTCTTTCACCTTCTATCAAGGGGCTCTTTAGTTCCTCTTCAATTTCTGCCATTAGGGTGGTATCATCTGCATATCTGAGGCTGTTGATATTTCTCCCAGCAGTCTTGATTCCAGCTTGTGATTCATCCAGCCCAGCATTTTGCATGATGCTCTCTCATTTAATTTCTGTAACAATATTCATTGGAGTCTGTATTTTCCAACTATTCCCTCTCCAAACTAGACCAAACTAAATCCAGGAAGTAAAACCAAGATTCAAATTCCAACAAAAATTTAAGCCCACGATATTCAACCTAGAGACTCTAGTTAGCTTTGTGGGGTTTTGTTTGTTTTTTGGCCAAAAACTGAGGGACATATGGGATCTTAGTTCCTTGACAAGGGATGAAACTCATGCCCCCTGCAGTGAAAGTGCAGAGTCTTAACCATTGAACCACCACGAAATTCCCTGGTTAGCTTTTTGAAAATGATTATTGAGGGGCAAGGAATAACCTCATTCTTTTGGCTTAAAATCAAACCAAAGAAAGCTATTTTAGCATCTATACACATGATTATGAAATCCAACTTTTAACCTACCTTCTCTTTGTGAGGTGCGTGACATGTGTTTCTCAGAAGATGAATTAGAATCACTGTGATGACAAGGTGAACCAGAAACTCTAGGACCAGATGAACTTGACAAAGTAGTAAGATCTTGAAAATACAAAACATTCTAACAGTGAATGCTGGCAGTGTCTCAACTTTTTAATTATCTACTTGAGTCATATTTTTAAAGTTCATCTGAAGCATGCCAAGTACATACCCACCTAAAAGTGGTCCATAAATAACTAAGATTGAGGTGGACAAGATATTTCTTTGGGATGTCCTGTCCATTCCAAGGCTTAGTCCCTTTCTAAAACTCTTTACACCAATGACTTCCTTAAGTGAAATAAAAATGAAAAACCAAATAAACACAGGAACATCTTGAAAAGTAAAAGTGAAGTCGCTCAGTCGTGTCCGACTCTTTGCGACCCCATGGACTGTAGCCTACCAGGCTCCTCCATCCATGGGATTTTCCAGGCAAGAATACTGGAGTGGGTTGCCACTTCCTTCTCCAACATCTTAGGTTCCCCATTATTTCTGTAGTGAAATGGAATCAGAAAATTCAGCATGAATGAAAACTGAGCTGCTCAATCTGTTGTTTTATGTTAGAATAGCATCCAAACAACAGGCCCATTACTGAAAACACGAACAGATCTTCCTTAAAGCATACCAACAACTTCTATCATGCTTACTGAAATTATGTGAATACTATCTTTGAAATGCAATACAAACGTAACATTGAAATCTGAGAAAATAAAATAAATATCAGATAGGGGAGTCTGATGTACTACTTCAAACAGCAGTCTCTATGTCACACTTTTCTTATAGCCCCACACATCTGTGGGGACTTCTTATTAATCTAATTTCTTTTGATGGTATTAAGTATCAGAATTACCTTTAAAAGACAGAAAACCTTCTTGGTTTTTAAGCAAAACATGCCAACTAGATATCCTAAATCACTACTTCTCACTAAGCTTAAGTTGATTATTAATGTTTAACCTAACAAATTCTGATATTAAAAGGACTGTACTTACATGTTAATGAAATCTCTTGCTTGCAAATAAGCCGGTAAAACTTAAATTTCTACTTTCAGCAATGAAATTAGGCAACTGCAATACAAAGAGGCCTATACATTCCCAAAGATCTTCAAAAGTGGCCACATGCAGAGAGAAAGATTCCAACCATTTGAAGCTGATTTTAAATGGCAATTCATCAGAAAGACGTAAAAAGATTGACAGTACTTTGGGCTATCACTAATATTTGAGATAATGATGATTTACAAACACTGATGAATATTTTCTGGCTAGCAGAAGGCTAAAAATTTTTTTTTAGAGTTTGAAGTTATTATTCCTAGATCATTTGTGAGGCACAAACTAATACTACATCAAAGATACATATAGATCAGTATACTTCTTTGGGAAAAAAGCTCTCACTGAGCTTTCCAAAGAATGTCTTTTAATTTTCTTCCCTTCTTCCTGTTATCATTCTCAAAATAGAAATGCATACCCTCCCCAAGTCTGAGATTTAGAAAACTCTTTCTTTTAATCAAAAAAGGAAAGCTTACCTGAACTTGATGTTGTTCTTCTTGCCCTCAAAATGGGATAGCTGCCTACTTCTAAAGACTTGGTTAAGTCAAGATCATGCAAAATCAAGAGATATCCAGAGGACGTTGAGATCAACATTTTGGAACAATCTGGTGTTAATCTCATCCGCATGAGAAAACGTGTGTGAAAGAATTTCTTATGTGGACATCCATCTTCTGTACACCTTCAGAAGAAATCAAACCAAGAAAACCTAGTTATGATAAACACAAACATTCAGTGATAGTTATATTTTTGCCCTTCCAGCTAGAATTTACACTCAATGTACACTCAGACTTATACAGATGAAAAATTTTTGCTCACCATTCCTTTTTCCATCTCTTTAATTTTTTAAAAAAAGATTATTCTTTCTTTCTGAAGTATATTAAGTAAAACTTTGTTGAGGAAAACTCTCACTTTTTATTGCTCTGAAAGTCTTTATTTCACTGTTTTTGATTAAAGGTTTAGCTGAGCTTATCTATAAGGGTTGATAATTATTTCTTTCTAAATAGGATAATATTTCATTGAGTTCTGGCTTCCACTGTTGTTATTTTAAAGTTTGTTATCACGTGAATTGTTACTTTGGATACTTTTTTTTCCTTGACTAATCTTCCCTTGTCTTTGGAGTATTGCAGTTTCACTCTGATGTTTGTAAATGTTGATTTCTTATTATTGATCTTCACTGAGATTTGTTTGACTTTCTAAATCTTAAGATTCAAATTGTTTGTATATTCTGGAAGACTGTACGTCATTATTCCAAAGTTGCCTCTCACCTATTTCTCACTTCTTTTGGAGTTTTAAATAGATACTTGAAATACTCCCATAAGACTCTTGTCTCATAACTGCTCTTTCATGTTTTCTATCTCCTCACCTCCATATATTGCCTTCTGGGTAATTTTTCAGTATCTCTCTTAATCTGTTGTATAAACTGTTTCTGCCACTTGTTTTTATAAATTTCAACAGTACTTTTTTTTTTTTTTACTTCTTTAAGTTCTATTTGGCTTTATTTCAAACCTGCATGATCTTTTGGATAGATTTTTATTCCTTGCCTAATATTTTTTATTCCCCATTTTATTTCCTTGTTAATTATTTTTAAAACTGTGAAATGTATCATCCTTACAGAAAAGTACATAGATAAAGCACTTGTAGAGTTTAAAGAAAAGTGAACATCTGTGACTCACCCCCCATGTTAAGAAGTAGAACAATACCAATACTTTAAAAAAGTCTCCTGTTTCTCTCCCCTTGTTGCATCCTTCAGTCAGCCTGCAGCGCTTCAAGCATGCAAATGTCTTTTCTTATCTGAGAGTATAGTTTTTCTAAAATTTAGTCTCTATTTTCCAAAATATCTCCCCATTTGTTTAGGTCTTTATATTAGACACTTTTGCCAAATGCTTGATTATCTTTTGACTGTCTGCTCGTAGTTAAGAGTGGGGAACTAAAAAGGTGACTGGGAACTCTGAGTGCAAGGGCAGGCTTGAGCTTCACTAAATAGGGAGACGCCATTTTTTGAGGAACTTCTAATGTCAGTATCTTTAGTTCAGAGCTGAAAGAACTCTCAGGATCTCTGAATTCAATATTCAGTGTGCATATGGTTATTCAGTCCCCCTGATTTTGGTCAGGTACTCAAAGCCTTCAACTGTGTCTGGCATCCTTTAATATAGAGGGATTTCTATTTTACCGTCTTTAGAGAATAAGATTTAAGATTTATGCTGAAATACAAGGAGGTAAATCATCCAGCAGTATGGATTAAGGGAAGAGATATAAGTTCTTAAATATCTTTCATTTAAATCCTTATTTTAGCTACCCTTTCTACTACAGAGTACTCAGAGTTGCCAGTTCTTGTGATTTTTGAGGATTTTGTATAAACTGTCTTAAGTTCTTAACATTTTCCACTGCTAGTTTAGGATTCGGCTTTGTTGTACTTATTAAGTTTAAGTAAGTTGCTAAGATGGTTGTCACTCATCCTCCTGCTTTACAGATTTTAAAATTTTATTGTCATTGTTTTCTTTCCTGTTTCCCCATCTTACGAGTTTATACCCTTCATTTAAAGTTTGTTTGTATTTTAGAGGAATCTTCTCATTCACAGGCTCTATTTAGGTTTTATAATAATGTAAATAAAATTTTAGTTTTCTCCATAATGGTTATATACAAATCTTCTACTGTAATTTATTCCTCTGTACCAACTAAAATTTTTAAGAGTATTTTATTTATTTAATTTGGCCACATTACATGGCATACAGGGTCTTAGGTCCCAGACCAGGGATTGAACCTACTATGACCCTTACATTGAAAGCATGGAGTCTTAACCATTGGACCATCAGGGAAGTCCCCAGCTAAATTTTTTAATTATTAAAATTTATGTAGTTAAAAATTTTAAATTACTTAGTAGTGTTATTATTTTTTTTTAACTCCAAACCATTTACATGTGTCTTTTATGTATACACATACAAAAAACTTAGAATGGTCCTCAGGCATATATGAGTTAAATGCTAAATTCTGATTGAGTAATGACTATGGAGATTTCCTCGAACATTTAGAAAAACTGTTCTCTAATGCTGAGGAAATAATATACCATGGTATCAAATTCTTTCCTACTGAAGGAAGCAACTACAGAAAGCTTTTATTTGTTCAAAGTAACCAGTGCTACAGATGGAAAAAAAAAAACAAAAAACCCAATGTAACTTCCCCAATATTACTTCAAAACAAACATATCAAACCTGATTTTCATTAGAGAATGTAGTTATTTCTTCACACTAATAAATCAAAAAACCAAGACCCACATTTTATATATATATATAAATACATATAAAAGGCAATGCAAACAATTATTGAGCTTCATCTTCTGGACAAGAATGCCAAGTTAGTCTCTCTTCATAAAAAGCAATTACAATTTGAGGACACTTCATATTTGCCTCTTTTGCCAGTACCAAGTCTGCCTCATCGGAATCTTTCCATTTCATGAGGAACATTAATTCTCCACTGCTGTCTGTGGCACCAATTATTCGTTCTGGATCAAGACCTCTGGCAAAACCTCTCGGTTTATCAGCAGCATCTCTTTTCTTCTTTCATTTGCTATCATCAGATTCACTGTCAGACAAAGATTTTCTTTTTGTTCCATCTTTTTCTTTAGCAGCTTTTTGAGAATTAAGAAATGCTTCAATTAACTCTGGACAATCTAAATTTTCTTCAGGTTCCCAAGTATTGTCTGCATCTGTAAATCCCTTCCACTTCAGGAAATACTCCACCTTCCCATTCACTACACGGCGGTCCAGTACTTTTTCTACTACAAATTCTTCAGGTTCTGCCTCTTCAACTTTTTTACTCTTTCCATTTTGTTTCTTTCCCATTTTTTGCAATGTAGTTTTATTGGAGGCCATTATTTATTGCAGACTTGAAGAGCTATTATTCACCGCCTCTGAGCTGCTCCGGGTCCCGGGTCTGCGGCGTCTCCTAGTAGTGTTATTTTTATATTTTGATCTTATATAAACAGTTGTATTAACTCTAATAATTTGTCAGTAGAATTTCTAGGGTTTTCTATCTAGTCCATGTGTCTAAAAACTGTGGCCTATGGGCAAAATCTGGATTACTGCCTGTTTTTTTTAAAAATTAATTTATTATTTTTGGTTGCCGGGTCTTCAGTGCTGCACATGGGCTTTCTCTAGTTGCAGCGAGCAGGGCTTCTCACTGTGGTGGCTTTTCTGGTTGCAGAGCACAGGCGGCAGGCGCATGGGCTTCAGTAGTTGTGGTGCACAGGTTTAGCTGCTCTGTGGCATGTGGAATCTTCCTGGACCAGGGGTTGAACTTGTGTCCCCTACAACGGCAGGCAGATTCCTAGCCACTGTTCCACTAGGGAAGTTCTCATTGCCTGTTTCTACATAGAAAGTTTGTTGGAACACAGCCATACTCATTCATGTATTATCTATGACTGCTCAGAGACAACAGAATGTGTGTGCATGCTAAGTCACTTCGCTTGTCTGACTTGCTGTGACCTCATGGACTGTAGCCCACCAGGCTGCTCTGTCCATGGGATTCTCCAGGCAAGAATACTGGAGTGGGTTGCCATTTCCTCCTCCAGAGGATCTTCCCAACCCAGGGGTCGAACCTGCATCTCTTAAGTCTCCTGCATTGGCAGGCAGGTTCTTTACCACTAGCGCCACCTGGGAAGCCCCAGTAGAACACACAAAGTCTAAAATATTTATTACACAGTTGTTTATAGAAAGTTTGCCAGCCCCTGATATAGACAATCATATCATCTGTGAGTGCTGTTTCCTTTTTTCTTCTCCAGTCCTTATATATTCCAATCCTTCCTTACTTCACTGCACCAACTAGGACCCTGCTTCCCTCCACACTGAAACAACAGTGAACAGTGACAGCAAGAGCAGGCATATTCTTCTTCCTGATCTTAGAGAGAACTTCTAAAATTTCACCATTTAAAAATGTGCCATAGGGTTTTAGTGCATACTTTTAATGGGTTTCCTTCTATGTCTAGCTAATTAACAGATTGTTTTTAACAGTTTTATCATGGTATAATTTACATACCATAAAACTCATTCATTTTAAGTGTACAATTAAATGATTTTTTTAGTAAATTTACCGAGTTGTGCAGTCATCAATATAACCTAATTTTAGAACATTTTCATCACTTTAAAAATCCCTCTTCCCCATTAGTAGTTGCTCCCTTTCCGACTCCCAGCCACAGGCAGCCAGTACTACTTCCTGTCTCTGTAGATCTGTTGTTGACAATGCATATAAATAGAATCATAAATTGCCTGGTTTAGCTTTTTCAATTAACTTTTCTGAGCTTCTTCGACACTGTAGCACCTAACAGTCTGTTCATTATCACGTAGTATTCTACTGTATAAAAATATCATCACATGTTGTTCATCCTTTTACCAGTAGATAGGTATTTGAACTGGTTCTATTTTCTTCTGCTATTATGAATAATACTATTATAAGCATTCTTTGTGCAGACATATGTATTCATTTCTCTTGGGTAGATACCTAGAAGTGGAATTGCTGGATCACATGGCAACTC
Organism: Cervus canadensis; assembly: GCF_019320065.1. NCBI lineage: Eukaryota > Metazoa > Chordata > Mammalia > Artiodactyla > Cervidae > Cervus > Cervus canadensis. The sequence goes on from NC_057399.1 coordinate 11,606,363, forward strand.
TTATGTTTAACATTTTAAGAAGCTGCCAAACTGTTTTCTAAGATGGCTGTATCATTTATTTTCCTACAAGCAATATGTGAGATTCCGGTTTCTTCATACTCTTGCCAGTTTCTGTTGCTGTCTTTTTGGTTAGAGCTATCTTATTGAATATGAAGTGGTATCTTATTTCAGTTTTAATTTGCATTTCTTTTAAGACTAATGATGTCATACATCTATCCAGGTGCTTATTAATCATTTGTATATTGCCCTTGGTGAAATGTCTATGTAAATATCTCGCCTATTTTTAAAGTGGGTTATTTGTATACATATAAGTGAGCTGGAAGTGTGTTCTTTATACATTCTGGACACAAATCCTTTAAGTAAATGTGATCTACAAATATGCTATCCCATTCTGTAGTATTTCTACAGAAATACTTAGTGTCATTTGATATACAAAGCTTTTTAACTTTAATGAAGTCCATTTTATCAATTTTTAAAATCAGTTTGGTGTTATATGAAAATTTACTCACATGTTTTCTTCTAAGAGTTATATAGTTTCAGCTCTTATGTTCAGGTTGAAATCCATTTTGAATTCCTTTCTGTGATGCGAGATAATGGTCTAAATTCATCTCTCTGCATGTGGGTATCTGGTTGCTCATATGAACAGACTATCCTTTCCTGTACCACTGAATTACCTTAGCACCTTTGTTGAAAATCAGCTGATCATAAATGTAAGGGTTGATTTCTGGACTCTCAATTTTGTTCCCTTAATTTATGTTAGATATCTATCCTATGCCAGTACCATCTTGCCTTGATTACTATGGCTCTGTAGAAATTTCTGAAATCAGGAAGTGTGAATTTTCCAAATTCATTCTTCCTTTTGAAGATTGTTTTGGTTATTCTGGGTTATTTGTATTTCCATACAAATTTTAAAATTGGTTTGACAATTTGTCCAAAAAAAAAGGCAGCTAGAGTTGATAGGGATTGCACTCAATCTATATATTAATTTGAGAGAATTGCCATCTTAATGATATTGAGATCCATGAGCATGGAATGGTCTCTCCATTCACTTATATTTTATTCTTTTTGATGCTATTATGAGTGGAATTTTTCTTTTCATTCTTTTTTGGACTATTCATTGCTCATGAACAGAAATACAGTTTTATATATGAATCTTATATATCTTATGACCTTGCTGAATTTATTAGTTCTAGTAGTTTTGTGAATTCAAAATTTTTAATATATAAGACCATATCTTATATAGATAATTTTACTTCTTTCTTTCCAATCTAAATGCCTGTTATTTTTCTTGTCTGAATTACTTTCAGTGCATGTCCAGTAAGATGTATAAAAGTGGTAAGAGGAGGCACCCTTGCCTTGTTCCCAGTCTTAGTGGGGGTGTTTTAGTCTTTCAGCACCGAGTATGATTTGAGCTGTAGGCTTTTTACAGCTGTCCTTTATCAAGCTGAAAAGGTCCCTGAGAGTCTCATCACAGTGGGAACTGGATTTTGTCAGGTGTTTTTCCTGCCTTGGACGATCATATATATGGGCTTTGACCTTTATTAATATATTACACTAATTGATTTTTAGATGTTTAACCAACCCTATCTATATTCCTGGAATAAATTCCACTGGTTGTGACATATAATCCCTTATATATGTTGCTAGGTTAGATTTGCTGATATTTTGTTGAGAATTTTTATCAAACTATCAGGAGAAGGATATTGGTCTGTAGTTTTCTATTCTTATGATGTTTGTCTGGGTTGGTATCAGAGTAATACTAGCCTCATAAAATGAATTGGTAAGTGCTCTCCCTTCCTCTCTATTTTCTGTAATACTTTGTGAAAGATTGATATTATTTATTCTGTAAATGTCAGGTAAAATTCACCAAACTTCATAAGTGAAGACTTATGAGTCTGGGCTTTTCATTGTGGGAAGATTTTTAAATTGCCAATACAATTTCTTTACTTGCTATATAGGTCAGTAGGTCTAGAGATTTTCTGTTTGCTCTTGAGTTAGTTTAAATAATTTGTGATTCTGCAGGTACTTGTTTATCTAAGTTGTCTGATTTGTTGCCATAAAGTTGTTCATTGTGTTCCTTTGTGGGGCTTCCCTGATGGCTGAGCGGGTGAAGAATCCGCCTACAATGCAGGAGACAGAGGAGTCAGGGGTTCAATCCCTGGGTTGGGAAGATGCCCTGGAGGAGGAAATGGCAACGCACCCTGGTCTTCTTGCTGGGAAAATCCCACGGACAGAGGAGCCTGGTGGGCTACAATCCAAGGAGTTGCAAAGAGTAGGATACAACTGAGCAACTAAGCACATATTCCTTTTTAATCCTTTTAATTTCTGTAATGATGTACCTTTTGTTTTAATTATGAATGATTGTTGAATTTTATTCTTCAGTTGATACAGTCATAAAGATTTATCTATTTAATCTGTTAATGTGATAAATTATACTAACAGAATTTCTACTGATAAGTTGTCTTTTCATTTCCAGAATAAACCCAAAGTGGTCATGATTATTTTGATTAATTTCTTACAGGATCTTTTTTTTTTAGAATATTCAAATCTACATTCATATTACAGACTGAACTTTCATTTTTAATTTAGGTATCAAGGTCACACCAGCTTCATACCTAAGGTAAGGAGAATTCCATTTTTCTGCAATCTGGACAGCTTAATAAAATTGGAATGTTCTGTTTCTTGTAGTATTTGGCAGTAGTCACCTGTAAAACTGACATGCTGCTGTTTTATTAGTAAATATGTTTTAATTGACTTTTTTTTTTTCATTTCTCTAATGGTTAAAGCAGAGGTGATGTTCAGAATATTTAAATAACCAGCCCTGCATGAAAACTAGCCAGAGTTGATGCTGGAATTGGATCCTAAGTTCCAGAGTTTCAGTGCTGGAACTGGATCCTGCAGTTAGCCTACTATGTAAGAGGGACTTTGGCTACTAGATCATAAAGAGAGATCTTGAGGGAGGTATCTCCAGAGAGGTTCGAGGGTACCCAGAAGGTGCTAGGATATGACACCTGAGGATGATTCATGACAGTAACTATCTATTAGTTTGGAAGAAATTCAATCTTTTAACAACCTTTTCAGCTGAACCAGTGCATAATGGTTAAATATCTGTCCTGGTAATGTCTATTTAAGGTTTTCTATTTCTTCCTTGATCACTTCTGCAAAGGTGTATTTTTTTGGGTAATCTGTCAGTTTCATCAAAGTTTTCAAGTATATTGGCAGAAAAGTGACCTTATTATTTTATTCTATATTGTATTTTTTATTGTCTCTCATTGTTAAGATTGTGTCATCTCTCTTTTTTCCTTAATGTATCTTACCCAGAGAAGAACAAGCTTTTAAAAAATCTTTATTGTACTTTCATTCTCTATTTCATTAATTTCTCCTTTTATCTTAATCATTTCTATATATCTACTTTCATCAGATTTACTTTTTTATCTTTTTCAAGTTTTTTGAGTAAGATGTTTAGTTCATTAATTTTTAGTCTATCTTTTGACTTCATTATGACTTTTTTCTTTGACCCATCAATTATTTAGGATGTAAGTTTATAGGTCTCCAAACCCGGGAATTTTAATTTACCTGTAGTTAATTAAACTGTACTGAGGTCAAAGAAAAGATCTGTGTGATAACAACTCTTTGATACTGGTTAAGACTTATTACTTTGTAGTCCAGAACACACTCAATTTTTGTACATGTTCAAACTCTGCCTCAGAGGATGTATTCACTATTATTTGGCAGCAGAATTCTACATCTGCCAACTAAGTCAACATTATTAATAACATTAAAATCTTCTAAATTAAAAAATAATTAGTTCTAAGTTTAAACAGATATGCTTGTCTTTTTTTTTTTTTTTTGATATGCTTGTCTTAAAAATAATCAGTAGCTCTATGCTTGGCTCAAACACTATGCATAACTAGAAATGTTTAAGAATATTCCCCTAGTTTTACATATGAGCTCTAAAAATAATATCTCAGAAATGTTATAATTCTTTCCCAAACTTCAGCTCTTTCATTTCTCTATCAGGAGATACTCTATCGAAGTGTTTCACAACACAGCCATTAGTGACAACTTAGATGGGATGACGGGTCCACTGTGCAAACGACCCCATGCACTGCAGGGTGTTTGCAAACTCTGATCTCTGCTGACTAAATGTGAGTAGGAATCCTCTTCTCTTCTCCTGTAGTGACAACTAAAACTGCACCACGCATTATTTCTAAACATTCCCCTAACATCAGTACTACTCTGAGAAACTACTCTTTTAATGCGTGAAAACAAACTTCAAAATTTACAAAATAGATTTAGAATTGAAGGATCAAAGGAAAACATTTCAGTTCCAAGAAGGAAATAACAAAATATTTTTCCTTAAATTCAGGAAACTCATCTTATAAACCAGTTTTCATCATTAACTTGGTCTTGGTTAAGTATTTGGTACTTGGTCTCTTTTCTACATAATTTTCTCCAAATTTTTTAGTCATGATATATGACTAACTGCAAAGAACTAAAGATAGAATCACTTTCTGATTGTTTTCCCCAAAGCCAGTTTCTCTCTTCTAAAGAAACATGAGAGCTAAGACAGAACACTGAGTTGTTTTTTTTTTTTACCATTTTAAAAACATCTTTTTGTTGTTCATAATCCTAACATAGTCTCCTATTCACAAACCTGTTGGTGTCCCAAATAATGACATTTCCATCAAATCCTGACGTTACTAAGAGTCTTGTATTAGTATCATATTCGATGTTCTTCACCCAGCTAGTGTGACCATGTAAAGTGCATACTTTCGTGTTCAGTTTTCTCAGATCCCACAGGGCTATTGTAGTGTCATCAGAACAGGTAGCAAACAGCCGGTTATCAAGAAATCTACAAAGCAGAAAAGAAAAACTGGTTTATTTAATCTCTTATTAAAGAAAACTGCTACGTTACCTAATCAAGAAAACAAACCAAAGGACTACAAACTCACTGTACAAACCCAGTGATTCTAATATATAATAGTAGTAAGTATATTTCACATAACCAGAGGATACTAGGAGTTAATGAGGACCATGTTGTAATTTTATCTACTTGTGTTATTTTATTGAAAACCAGGAATAGAGGTGGGTGTTTAGAGAACAGTGCTAGAGAAAATGAATTTTAGAATCTGTATAGAAAACACAAATGGTAGACAATAGGAGACAAAGGAGATTTTGAATACTTAATTGCAGGTGAAACATGTTAAGCATAAAGTGTTCAAAATTATGACAGATATTTACTTTACTACAAATAACATCACTTTCTATTTAGTGTACATTTCTCTTTAAAATATATTTACATATAAAAAATTTTAATCAAAAGTGAAAGTGTTTAGTCACTCAGTTGTGTCCTACTCTTTGTGACCCCATGGACTGTAGCCCACAGGGTCCTCTGTCCATGAAATTCTCCAGGCAAGAATACTGGAGTGGGTTGTCAGTCCCTTCTCGAGGGGATCTTCCTGACCCAGGGATCGAACCTGGGTCTCCTGCACTGCAGGAAGATTCTTTACCAACTGAGCCACCAGGAAAGCCCAATTAATTCAAAGGCATTCCCCAAATAATCTCACTTCTAGGACAACGAAGAAGAAATGGAAAAAATTCTTAAAAAGGTACAGTCTTGAGCCAAGATTGAACCAGGAAGAAATAGAAAATATGAACAGATCAATTATCAGTAATGAAATTCAATCATAATTTTAAAAGTCCTCACAGGGAATTCCCTAATGACCCAGTAGTTAGAACTCTGCTTTCACTGCTGAGGGCCAGGTTCCATCCCCGGATGGGGAACCGAGATCCTGAAAGCCACATGGCCCAGCCAAGCACATAAATAAATAATTTTAAAATTTTTAAATAAAAATAAAAACTCCCCATAAACCAAAGTCTGGGACCAAATGGCTTCACAGGTGAATTCTACCAAACATTTAGGGAAAAGTTAAAATCTATCATTCTCAAACTATTCTAAAAACTGCAGAGGAAGGAACACTCTCAAACTCATTCTATGAGTTGGTACCCTGGTACCAAAACCAGTCAAAGATATCACACATGCACATAGTAATTACAGGCCAGTATCACTGATAAACACAGATGCAAAAATCCTCAACAAAATATTAGCAAACTAAATACAACAATATGAAAAGGATCATACAACATAATCAAGTCAGATTTTATCCCAGGGATGCAAAGATTTTTCAATATCCACAAATGAATGAGTGTGATAAACCATCTTAAGAAACTGAAGAATAAACACCGTACGATCATCTCAACATATGCAAACAAAGCTTTTGATAAAGTTCAGCATCCATGTATGATTAAAAACTCTCCAGAAAGAAGGTATAGAGGGAATCTGGCTTAATATAAGGTGATATATGACAAAGCCACAACTAACATCATATGCAATGGTGAAAAGCTGAGGGCATTTCCTTTTACCACATTACTGATCAGAGACATATCAATATGTCTTTTGTTACCCAAAAATTGTTTACCAGAGACATTTCAATATTCATTTACATACCAAATTACCAGTCACAGGCATTAGTTTCTGCAAAATCCCCCAGTCAATAAGGTGTTAAGATCAGAAACAAAACAAGGATGTCCATTCTGACAGCAATTAGAGATGAAAAAGAAATAAAAGGACTCCAAATAGGAAAAGAAAAAGTAAAACTCACTGCTTGCAGATGACATGATACTACATAACAGAAAATCCTAAAGATATCACAGAAAACTATTAGAGCACATCAACAAATTTGGTAAAGTTGCAGGATACAAAATATACAGAAATCTGTTGCAGTTCTCTATGCTAACAATGAACTGTCAGAAACAGAAATTAAGGAAACAATCCATTTACCATCATGTAAAATAAAGAGCATAAAATACCTAGGAATAAACCTACCTAAGGAGATAAAAGACCTATACTTAGAAACTATAATACACTGATGCAAGAAACTGAAGATGAGAAGACGACACAGAAAGATATGTGTCCTTGGGATAGAAGACCTACTATTATTGTTAAAATGACCATACTGCCCAGGACAGTCTACAGATTCAGTGCAATCCCTATCAAGATGTCAGTGGCATTTTTCACAGAACTAGAACAAATAATTTTAAAATTTGTATGGAAACACAAAGACCCCAAATAGCCAAAGCAGTCTTGAGAAAGAACAGAGGTGTGAGAATCATGCTCTCTTGACTTCGGACTATTCTTTGCTGTGCTTAGTCACTCCTTGTGTCCGACGCTTTGTGACCTCATGGACTGTAGCCCTCCAGGCTCCTCTGTCCATGGGGATTCTCAATGCAAGAATACTGGTGGGCTGCCATGCCCTCCTCCAGGGGATCTTCCCAACCCAGGGATCGAACTTAGGTCGCCAGCACTGCAGGCAGATTCTTTACCATCTCAGCCACCAGGGAAGCCCTCAGACTACACTACCAAGCTACAACAGTCAAAGCACTATAGTACTGGTACAAATCACACACACAGATCAATGGAGCAGGAGGGACAGCCCAGAAATAAACCCACACACCTATGGTCAGTTAATCTATGAGAAGGAGCAAGAGTATACAATGGAGAAAAGACAGTTTCTTCAGTAAGTAGTGCTGGAAACTAGACATCTAAGAGAATGAAATTTGAACATTCTCTAACACCATATACAAAAATAAATTCAAAATGGATTAATGACCTAAATGTAAGACCAGATACTATAAAGCTCCTAAAGGAAAACATAAGGCAGAACAGTGTTTGAAGTAAAACACAGTATTATTTTTTTTTTGGATCTGTCTCCTAAAGCAAAGGAAACAAAAATAAATAGAATCTAATTAAACTTAAAAGTTTTTGCACAGCAAAGGAGACCATAAACCAAATGAAAAGACATGAGAGAAAATATTTGCCAATGATTTGACCAACAAGGGATTAATCCCCAAAATATACGAACAGCTCACAAAGCTCAAAATCAAAACAACAACCCAATCAAAAAAATGAGCAGAAAATCTAGACATTTCTCCAAAGAGGGCAGGCATACCAATGGCCAGAAAGCACATGAAAAGATGCTAATCTTTTGAAAAACATGCTGGACACTGCTAATTATTAGAGAAATGCAAATCAAAGCTACAATGAGGTACCAATTAGAATGGCCATCAACAAAAATTGTACAAACAATAAACGCTAGAGTGGGTGTGGGAAAAAGGGAACCCTCCTACACTGTTGCTGTGAATGTAAACTGGTACAGTCACTATGGGGTAGTATGGAGGTTCCTTAAAAGTCTAAAAACACAACTGCTATATGATCCAACAGGCCCACTCCTGGGTATATATCCAGGAAAAAACCATACTTTGAAAATATTTGGAACTTGCACCCCAATGTTCATTGTAGCACTATTTACAACAGCTAAGACATGGAAGCAACCTCAATGTCCAGTGACTGATGAATGGATAAAGAACATATATATATACAGGGTTGGCCAAAAAGTTCATTTGGCCAATCCAATATAATGAAATACTACTCAGCCATAAAAGGGAAAGAAATAATGCCATTAGCAGGGGCATACCAATGAGGTATACCAATGGCCAGAAAGCACATGAAAAGATGCTAATCTTTTGAAAAACATGCTGGACACTGCTAATTATTAGAGAAATTATTATTAACACATGATATCACTTACATGTGGAATCTAAAATATGGCACAAATGAACCTATCTACAGAACAGAAACAGACTCACAGACACAGAGAACAGACTTGTGATTGCTAAGGGGTGGGGGTGCTGGGCAGGAGAAGGATGGACTGGGGTTAGTGGATGCAAACTAATATATTTAGAATGGATAAACAACAAGGTCCTACCTGTATACGTTGTATAGCACAGGGAACTATCTCTAATCTGGTGGGATAAAACATAATGGAAAAGAACATAAAAAAAGAATGTATATATGTATATAACTGAGTCACCCATACAGCAGAAATTAGTACAACATTGTATAAATCAATTATACTTCAAATTAAAAAAAAAAATGATGTGGTACATATATACAATGGAATCTTACTCAGATATAAAAAAGAATAAAATACTCTAGAATTCCGTATAAAAAAATAGACGCACAGAAATAATACAAATATTAAGAAACATAAATAGAAAAAAAAAAGAATGAAATAATACCAGTTGGAGCAACATAATGGTCCTAGATAGTATCGTGCACACATGCTCAGTTGTATCCGACTCTTTGGGATCCCATGAATTGTAGCCCACCAAGCTCCCCTATACGTGGAATTTTCTAGGCAAGAATACTGGAGTAGGTTGCCATTTCCTAGTCCAGGGGATCTTCCTGACCCAAGGATTGAACCTGTGTCTCTTGCATCTCCCGCATTGGCAGGCAGATTCTTTACCACTGTGCTACCTGAGAAGCCCTAGAGATTATCATACTAAGTGAAATAAATCAGTCAGAAAAACACAAATACCATATAATGTCACTTATATGTGTGGAATTTTAGAAAAATAATATAAAGGAACTTATTTAAAAAACAGAAATAGACTCACAGCCTTAGAAAACAAGCTTATGGTTACCAAAGGGGAAAGGGGGTAGGAGTTTGGGATTAACATATACATACTACTACATATAAAACAGATAATCAACAAGGACCTACACATACATATACACATACACATACATACATACACGTAACTATATATATTATATATAAAACCTAAACTACTTTGTGGCACACCTGAAACTAACACAACATTGTAAACCAGCTACAGTCTTGTTTTTAAATGAAAAAAAGGACTTAGGGTTGGAAGATGTTGTTCCTTAGTGATTATATATATTTCAAAATAATTTTATGCTATGTATAATTTGTGAACCACATTAATAAATTAATAAAAAAAATTTTTAAGCTTAAAGACTTTTGTACAGGAAAGGAAATTACTGACAAAGTAGTTTGAAAAGACAACCTACTGAATGGGAGAAGTTACTGCAAATGATATGACTGTTAAAGGGTTAATATCCAAAATACATAAACAGCTTACACAACTCAACATCAAAAAAACAAACAACCCAGTTAAAATATGGGCAGAGGAAAACAGACATTTTTCCAAAGTTGAAATGCAGATGGCCAACAGGCACATGAAAAGATGCTCAATATCAATAATAATCAGGGAAACATAAATTTAAAAATCACCATATCATCTCACACCTGTCAGAATGGCTATCATCAAAAAGAATAAATATCAAATGTTGGTATATAAGTGGAGAAAAAGGAACCCTTATACACTGCTTGTGGGACTGTATGGATACAGGCACTGTGGAAAACAGAGGTTTCTCAAAGAAGTAAATTAGATTTATATGACCCAGCAATTCTACTCCTGGATATATGTCTGAAAAAAAAAATTCAAAAATATATATGCACTCCAATGTGCACAGCAGCATTATTTACAACTGCTGTGGTATGAAAACAACCCATGTGTCTATCAATAGATGAATGGATAAAGAAGATGTGGTGTATATATATGGAATACTCAGACGTAAAAAGGAATGAAATTTTGCCTGCAGCAAAATGGATGGACTTGGAGGGCATTATGCTAAGGGAAATAAGTCAGACAGAGAAAGATGAATACTATATGATATCATTTACAAATAGAATCTAAAAAATACAACAAATTGGTGAATAAGACAAAAAAGAAGAAGATGAGCAGATACAGAGAATAAACTAGTGGTTACCAGCAGTGGGAAGAGGGAAGCAAGGAGGGGCAGAAGAGGGATAGGACGGGGAAAGGGGAGGGTTATTATGGGATTATATGAAATTATCTACGTGAAACTTTAAAATTGTAAAGTAAAAGTGAAAGTTGCTCAGTCAAGTCTGACTCTTTGCGACCCCATGGACTATACAGGCCATGGGATTCTCCAGGCCAGAATACCGGAGTGGGTAGCTGTTCCCTTCTCCAGGGGATCTTCCCAATCCAGGACCGAACCCAGGTCTCCCACATTGCAGGCTGATTCTTTACCAACTGAGTCACCAGGGAAGCCCTTAAAACTGTAAAGCACTACAGAATTTTTTAAATCTTTCATTCACCAAAAAAGGGGGAAAATATGCCATCATTTTTAAACTATTAAACTGGAGTGGGTAGCCATTCCCTTCTCCAGGGCATCTTCCCAACCCAGGGATCAAACCCAGGTCTCCTGCACTGCAAGCCAATTCTTTACCATCTGAGCCACCAGGGAAGCCCATTATTTCAAATGCATTCCCCAAATAATCTCACTTAGCGACATTTTATTAGGATCAGTCAAGATTACAAAATAATTAACAGTTTTCCAAGGCAATAGAAATGAAAGAAAAAATAGATAAATGGCACTTATGCAAACTTAAAAGCTTTTGCATAGCAAAAAACCATAAACCAAACAAAAAGACAACCTACAGACTGGGAGAAAGTACTTGCAAATGATGTGACCTCCAAGGGCTTAATTTCCAAAATTTACAGAAGCTTGTACAACTTACTAACAAAAAACCCCATCAAAAAATGGGCAGAAGACCTATACAGACATTTCTCCAAAGAAAACATCTAGATAGCCAATAGGCACATGAAAAGATGTTCAACAATGCTAATTAACAGAGAAATGCAATTCAAAACTACAATGAGGTATCACCATACACCAGTCAGAATGGCCATCATTAAAAAGTGTACAAATAATTAATGCTGGAGAATGTGTAAAGAAAAGGGAACCCTTCTACAATGTTGGTGGGAATGTAAACTGGTATAAGCACTATGGAAAAAAGTATGGAGGTTCCTTAAAAAACTAAAAACAGAATTGTCGTATGATCCAGCAATCCCATTCCTGGGCATATATCAGAAAAACTCTAATTCAAAAAAATATATGTACCCCAATGTTCACAGCAGCATTATTACAATAGCTAAGACACAGAAGCAACCCAGATGTCCGTGGACAGATGAATAAAGATGATGTAATATATATACACATATATAAAGGAATACTACTCAGCCATAAAAAAAGAATGAAATAATGCCATTTGCAATAACATGGATGGACTTAGAGATTATCATACTAAATGAAGATAGCATATGATATCATTCATATGTGGAATCTAAAAGATGATATACAAATAAACTTATTCACAAAACAGAAACAGACTCACAGCCCAAGAAAACAAACTTATGGTTACAAAAGGGAAAACGGGGTGGATAAATTAGGAGTTTGAGATTAGCAGATACAAACTATTATTTATAACACAGATAAACAACAAGATCCTACTGTATAGCACAGGGAATTATGTTAAATATGTTGTAATAAACCATTATGGAGAGAATATGAAAAGAATATATATAACTGAATCATTTGCTGTACCCCAGAAAACACATTGTAAATCAATTATACTTCAATAAAAACAAAAAACAGAACAATTAAAATACTCTATAATTCAGATTTTAATTATTTTACACTAATTTCTCAGTGAGAAATCTTAAATATTTACAAATATTTAAAAATTATAACCTATCACATTTTAATTTCTGCTTAATTCAATATTAGGATGCTTTCTCTAACATATACTATTACATGTAACTACCTTCTCTTTCAAAGAAAAGAATTCTGAAGCTTCCTCCAAGATAAAATTATATAGAATTATTTTCTATCAGAAATCACTATCCACAAGCACCATAATGGCCTTCCTGAAACAACAATTTAAAAAATTCCAGGCTTCTGTACAGGCTGTTTCTGCTACCTGAAACCACACTCTCCCTACCTCTTGACCTGGATAACATTTGCTTCCTTTTTAATACTCAACAATTAGCCCTTCTAGGAAGGCATCTCTCTATATCATCTGGGCCAGATTTACTGATCTAATTTCCCAAAGCACTCTACACTTCTATCACAACACTTAATGTTACAGTGTAAGGAATAACTTTAAAAGGCTATAAACTCCTTGAAGAAAGGCAAAACCTGTGTTCGTAACTCATGGTTAGATCTTGTAGTACCCAACACACACAGTCCTACTCACAAATTCACAAATATTTATTAAATGAATGAGCACTTCACTGCCTAGTGGAGAAGCTATAAATATATAGCTATACAAAATAAATATGTTGAGTAAGCAAAGAAAAGAGGACAGTTAGGAAATGTGTCATGCTGGTGTGTTTTTTTAAAAAAAATGAGCAGGAACTCCCTAAGGGCAAGGGGTAAGCAAAAGTATAAAGGTACGTACAGGGATGGTGTACTCTGAGGCAACAGCAGTTAGATGTGCTGTGTGTAGAAAACTAGAGACAAGTAGAGAATAAATCATGGAATCATTCTATAGTGATTCCCAATAACTATTTCTTAATTATAAATATATGTCCACTGAAAGTATTTTTTAAATGGAAAAAATCCACTACCAAAAATAACCACTGAAATTGATATTTCACTTAATTCATGTATCTCATGCTTAATATTATTTCATAAATATTTTGCATGTAATTATTTATTGACAAAATAATTTTTAATGGCTGAACAGCATTCACTATGGATGAATCATAATCTTTTCTCTTTTTTAAACTAACTTGCAAATTGCTGGATGTTTAGATTGCTGCCAATTTACTAATATTCAAAACACTATGATGAACATCCTAACAGTCAAACATTAACCACATTCCTAGTTATTTTTCTAAATACATTTGCAGAAAAATGTATTGCTAAGTAAAAAGAGACTTTTTAAATGTAAGGCTTTTGAATATAAATAGCCAAATTGTCCTCAAAAGAACATACTAATATCTAGTTCCACGAGCAGTTAGAAGAGTGTCTGTTTCTCCAAATCCTTCCCACACAAGTTATACCTTAATTCTGTTAAGTGCAATGAAAAAAATATCATCTTGTTTTAGGCTGAAGTGTTTATTTTTAGTAAAGTTAAACTTTTTTTTCATATTAATTGGAAGATTATATTTCTTCTGGGAATTGCTATTCCATATTCCTTACTGATTTCCCTCCTGCAATATTATGTTATTGAGTTATAAAATCTGTTTATAATAAGGATAATATACTTGCTTTTCAAATACAGTATGTTGAATGTTTTACATATGTTTCTATCTTTAAATATAATTTATATTTTTTACTATATGAAAAATTTAATTATATTATCAAATCCATTTTTCCCCTTATAGTTTTAAATTTACTGATGAGGCTTTTAAAAGTAAAAGTATTTCAAAGACTTCCATACTTGACAGGAATTACATGATTTTAAAAAGTACAAAATGACAAGGGCTAATGGAAAGTCAGTCAAACTTTTTAAACTGATTATCATCATAAAAGCATCTTAATACATTTGAAAAATTTAGGGGAAAAATCTAAGATATTTTATTTAGTATAGAAAATACATAATATACATATGGATTTAAAACCCCAGTGGGATTATACTGCTGTAGACCATACCAGTCCACCCTGAAGGGTTTTAAGCAAGAAAGTGACATGATTGGTTAATACTTTCAGAAGAATCTCTGAGCTGACCAGGTTCCAAAAGTATATTCATAAAAAATAAAGTGAGGGATCAGTTTAAAAATTTTGTCAATAAGGTCACTGAAAAAAATTACCATTGTTGTATAAAAGGATATTTTCATTATCAGTAATGCAGAAAATAATCATGGAAAAAAGTAATTTTGAACTGAATAAGTTTAATGAAAAATTCAACACTTAGACTTTAGTTTTCTCATTTTTTGCCTCAAAGTATATGTTCAGTTATTCAGTCATGTCCGACTCTGCGACCCTACAGACCTATAGACTGCAGCACGCCAGGCTTCCCCGTCCTTCACAATCTGCTGGAGTTTGCACAAACTCATGTCCATTTAATCGGTGATGCCATCCAACTATCTCATCCTCTGTTGTCCCCTTCTCTTGCCTTCAATCTTTCCCAGCATCAGGTTCTTTTCCAGTGAGTTGGCTCTTTGCATCAGGTGGCCAAAGTATTGGAGCTTCAGCTTCAGCATCAGTCCTTTCAATGAATATTTAGTGTGGATTTCCTTCAGGATTGACTGGTTTGATCTCCTTGCAGTTCAAGGAGTGCTATACAGTGCTGAATAAAACAAAGACTTGTGTGTCTTACAGGTGTAAGAAAGGAAGGAAGGAAGGAAGATGACTGATGGTAAGAACTCCTAAAAGTATTGGAGCTTCAGTTTCAACAACAGTCCTTCCAATGAATATTCAGGGTTGATTTCCTTTAGGATTGACTGGTTTGATCTCCATGCAGTCCAAAGGATTCTCAGGTTCTCCAGCACCACAATTTGAAAGTATCAATTCTTCAGCACTCAGTCTTCTTTATGTACCAACTCCCTCACATCCACACATGACTCCTGGAAAAACCATAGCTTTGATATATGGACCTTTGTCAGCAAAGCACAGGAGCTCAGTCAAGTCCAACTCTTGGTAACCCCATGAACTGTAGCCCACTAGGCTCCCATGTCCACGGAATTTTTCAAGCAAGATCACTGGAGTAGGTTGCCATTTCCTCATCAGGTGATCTTTCCGACCCAGGGATCGAACCTGTGTCTCCTGCATTGGTAGGCAGATTTGTTATCACTTCACCACCTGTAAAACCCTAAAGTGATGTCCCTGTTTTTTAATACACTGTCTAGGTTTGTCACAGCTTTCCTTCTAAGGAGCAAGTGTCTTTTAATTTTATGGCTGCAGTTACCATCTGCAGTGATTTTGAAGCCCAAGAAAATAAAATCTGCCACTGTTCCCATTCTTTCCCCATCTATCTGCCATTAAGTGAAGGGACCGGATGCCATGATCATAGCTTTTTGAATGCTGAGTTTTTGGTTTTTTTTAAAAAGCTTTATTTATTTGGCTGCACCGGGTCTTAGTTGCAGCATATGGGATCTAATTTCTTGACCAGGGATTGAACCCAGGCTCCCTGCATTGGGAGTGCAGAGTCTTAGCCACTGGACCACCAGGGAAGTCCCTGAATGCTGAGTTTTAAGCCAGCTTTTTCACTCTCCTCTTTCACTCTCATCAAGAGGTTCCTTAGTTCCTCTTCACTTTCTGCCATTAGAGTGGTATCATCTGCATATCTGAGGTTGTTGATATTTCTCCTGGCAATCTTGATTCCAGCTTGTGATTTATCCAGCCCAGCATTTCTGCATGAGTTAAATAAGCATGGTGACAATATACAGCCTTGTCATACTCCTTTCCCACTTCTGAACTAGTCAGTGTTCCATGTGCACTTCTAACTGTTGCTTCTTGACCAGCACACAAGTTTCTCAGGAGACAGGTCAGGCGGTCTGTACTCCTATCTCTTTAGGAATTTTCCACAGTTTGTTGTGCTCCACACACTCAAAGTCTTTAGCACAGTCAGTGAAGCAAAAGTAGATGTTTTTCTGGAATTCGCTTGTTTTCTCCACAATCCAACAAATGTTGGCAATTTGATCTCTGGTTTCTCTGCCTCTTCAAAACCCCGTTTGTACATCTGGAAGTTCTCACTTCATGCACTGCTGAAGCCTAGCTTGAAGGATTTTGAGCAAAACCTTGCTAGCATGTGAAATGAGCACAACTGTATGGTAGTTTGAACATTCTTTGGCATTGCCCTTCTTTAAGGATTGGAATGAAAAGTGACCTTTTCCAGTCCTGTGGCCACTGCTGAGGTTACCAAATTTGCTGGCATATTGAGTGCTGCAGTTTAACTGCATTATCTTTTAGGATTTTAAATAGCTCAGCTGCAATTCCATCACCCCCACTTGCTTTGTTCATAATAGTGCTTCCTAAGGCCCACTTGACTTCACACTCCAGGATGTCTGGCTCTAGGACATAATGCGTGCTCAGTTGACAAGTGGTGTCAGACTCTTTGCAACCCCATGGACTGTAGCCTATCAGGCTCCATTATCTATGGGATTTCCCAGGCAAGAATACTGGAATGGGTTGCCATTTCCCTCTCCAGGGGATCTCTCTGACTCAGGGATCGAACCTGTGTCCCCTGCACTGACAGGCAGATTCTTTACCACTGAGCCACCAAGGAAGCCTAGGATATAATAGGACCCCATTTAACTCTAACATATGACTGTAGGAGCTCTGGATAAATTGAGGTTTTCATTATCAGAGGATGACTGGTAAAGGATAACAGCAACTGAAATTGAATTTTCTTAAAACTGGTACCAACATTTCATTGTACAAGGGAAATGTATCTTAAAACGAAAATCATGTAACAAGCCTTTTTACACTTAATTATATGCAAATTTTTAGAAAAAGAATAAGTTAAATGTATGGGTTTTTACATAACATTTCCAATGAAATTATGACACAGAATATGACATCCTTACTTCACAATTTTGTACTATAATAAAAAGAGGGCCATTTCTGTATAATATTCAAGATCTTCATCAATTTTCCCAAAGGCCTTTCCCTTAGTCCTATGAGATATTCACTTAATTCTTTGAAGTTTCTATCATGTCATCAATTCTGTCATTCTCTTTTTTCTAACTGGTAACTAGTCTAACTCTATCATATCCTCATTTGCCAATGATTTTGACCAGTTCTTTAATATCACTTCTCAGGGTCTTGCAAAACTGTACATCCTTTACAAGATCAGAAATTTCATGTTCCCCATGATAAGGACTGTACCTACACTGTCTGAAATATAACAATCAGAAAAAGACCAACAAAGACAGTAGGAAGGAAAAGAAGATCCTAGAATATTTAAATGGGCACTGACCTTTTTTTAACTGCCATGTCGCTAAGTAAATAGTCTTATAATAACTCCACTTCCTCTTGCAACCTCATAACTAGGGAACCTTGATTATTATATGGACTCAAATCCTCATACAGAGTCCTCATGAATGAGAAAGAAGACTGTATAATGGGCTTAAGAATTTAAATTACACATTTTCCCCTTTACTTTCACATGAAGCAATAGAAAATACTCTCTACAAATATCAATATTTTAACTTTACAAGATAAGCAAACCTCAAAACTAAGAAATGAACTACAAAACAGTACTAAGTATGCGGAAGATGAGTATCTAGACCCAAAATAGGAAATGCATGCCTGTATCTCTGAACAGTACACTGAGGTAGTCTAATGGAACTAAGTATGAATTCCAACTCTATCACTTACTATATGTAAGAGCCCAGGCAAATCTCTTTATCTGAGTTGCAGTTTCTTCATTCCTTAAAAATGGGTACAATATCTGTCTCACATCAGGATACTGTGAGGATTAAACAATATAGTGTATTAAAAGTGCTTCACAAAAGGTTTGGCACATGGTAAGCACTCAAAAAATGGAAGTTAGTATTATTAATAAGTAATGCACACTTAAGCTCATGCCAGAGGATCTTTCTGATGTTTACTCTAAACACTTATGGGATATGTACTTCTAAATGGCTTCATAATCTGTTTTTCTAACAGATAAGCAAATCCAAATTTCTAAGTGTCAGGTACTAGAGCAAGCACACTGACAGCAGCAGATGAGAACTGATACTGAAAACGAACACAGATTCTAACAGCAAATTAGTCAGAGGTCATTCTGAGTAGGGGCAAAGAAACTGACATGTCTTTTCTTTTTGAGATGAGAAACTTTTAAATTGTAAAATATTAGAAACATTATGAAGAATATAACAAACACCTGTGATACCCACCACCCAGCTTTATCAAATTTTAACATTTGGTTATCTTTTAGATCTTTTTTTTGAACATTACAAACACAATCAAAGAACCCTGTATATCCCTCCCCAATCCCATTCCCCTCCCTCCCTCCCCAGAGGGAACCACTATCCAAAATTTGTTTCGTTACTCCACTTGCAAGTTTTTAATACTATGAATTCACAACTGTATATCCATCCATAAGCAATTTAGTTTTGTTTTGCATTCAACTTATTTTGTCAGTATTTAATGAGCACCCACATGTGGCACAGTTCCAGGTGATGAGGATAGAGCAGAGAACAAATACATGCCCTCATCAAGTTTATGTTTATTTATTTTTAAACTTTATATAAATGGTATCACACTGTGTACAGCTCATTCTACAATTTGTTTTTCTGGCTCAATCCTGAATTTCTGAGGTACATCTCAGATACTGATGCTTCTATTTCATTTATTTTAACTGATGTATAGTATTCCATTGTATGAGTATACAATTTATAGTCCTCTTGATGGAGATTTGTTTCCAACTTCTATTACTGACAATGCTATAATGAAACTTCTTTACACATTGCTTTATTCACATGTGGTTTCTTTTAAACAACTGATATTCAATTTTAACCAGATATTGTTAAATTGCTCAAAATAATTTTACCATTTTATACTGCATCAATACTGTCTAAGTGTCTATTTTTCAGCATCTTTGCCAATACTTTTTCTATATTGCTATTTTTATTTGCATTTCCATGATAACTAGTAAGCTTGAAAATCATTCCATATTTATTGCTCATTTTATTGGTATTTTCTCTTATGTGAGTCTCTGCCTATTTTGCTCTAAGGTAATTTATTCATATATTCTGGATACTAATCCTTTTCTTGGCTATGTGCATAGAAAATATCTTCTCCCACCAGCTTATCACTCATCTTCTCACACTGTTATGTCTTTAGTTACAACGAAGTTTTAAATTTTAATACAGGTGACTTTATCAATCCTTAATGGTTTATACTTTTTTGGTGTGTCTTAAAAAGAATCCTTTGTTGTATTTAGAATATATTCTATATTTCTTCTAAAAAGAAAGAAACTGGCAGTTATTTTTAGTTATGATATGAGGTAGAAATCTAATTTCATTTTCATCTTATATATACACACACACACACAAAACCAATCTCTTTTCCATTTACCCACACTAGTTTGTAAATAACCTGCTGTCATAAATCAAATTTTCATGTATGCATGTGTCTGTTTCTTGAAGTTCTATTTCATTTCATTGGTCACTTAATTTATCCCTGTCCTAAGATAAGGTCTGATATCTGGAGGGGTGGGTTCTCTTATCATCTCAGTCTTCCTCAAAGTTTTCTCAGACATTCTTGGTGCTTTATTTTTAAGTATGAACTTTATATCAAGTTAAAAAAAAACAAACCCTTTTTTTAAAACCTAAAAATAAAAAATCCTGTTGGGATTTTTATTAAAACTGCACTAAATTCATAGACTACTTTGGGGGAAGAACTGACTTTATAATACTGAGTTTTCTCCTCCAGAGAAGATTTGCGTTTCTTCTTACAGGTACCCCACAGCACTGCTAAGCTGGAACCAATGTAAAATTGCTGGCTGGAGGGGTCTGGACCATATGGCAGTGTGAAGGCTACATGAAGGCTAGCTTGTGGTTAGCAATTTACAGAGATTTTCTGACATGCCTCTACCCAATGCCACAGTCTAGATGAACAAGGTGGTTTATTTCTAGAAAACCTTTATGCTGGAACTGTAGCCCTTTGCAGAGTTTGTAGCCCCGAGTCTTATGCAGAGTTTTCTACTAGACTCCTCACCTTGAACTGGATGTAGAATTAACTCTCCTGTCCTTTGTACTTCTCATACCTGTCAAAACAGAAACTCAAAGAGTCACAGGCATTTAGCAGATGCCTCCAGGGTAAAAGCCAGCTGAATACATGTTTACTTCTTTGCATTCTTGCTTCCACTTCATTTTTGGCCCTACGAGTCCTTCCTTTCTTATCAGCTCAACTCTACATTAAAACAATATTAAAAAAAATTTATCCAACATTTCTGTTTTTAGCAGAAAGGTTATTCAAAGTATTTAAAATCTTTTACAACTTAATTTTTATTTGGTTGATTTACCAGTTTTTGTACAGAACTGTATTAAAATCTCTTACTATGATTATAGCCACGTATTGGAGGAGGTCTCGCTCAGTTGTATCCGACTCCTTGCGACCCTGTGGAAGGTAGCCTACCAGGCTCTACCGTCCATGGAATTTTCCAGGCAAGAATACTGGAATGGGCTGCCATTTCCTTCTCCACAGACATGTACTAGTAATTCCTTATTATTCTATTTTTGCTTTCTTAATTTCAACTTGTATACAAGTTCATGATTATTATATATATGCTTGGTGGATTTTTCTTTTAATATGTAGTTGCCCTTTATCCTTATTAAAGAAAGCCTTTGGTCTTCCATCTGTTCAATAGGGATAACCTACATCAATTTTCTTTTCCCATTTCTGGGTAGTTTTATTTTTGGTATCTCCATAAAGAGTATGTGTGATCTTGTTTTTTATTCAAATTTCTATCTGTCTTTTAATAAAGAAGATCAATTCATTTATATGTAAATGTAGACTATTAATATTTTGGACCTATTTCTACTTCTTGTTTTCTATTTATCTTTCCTTTCCTTTGCTTTTTTATTTTTACTTTTTAAGCTTTCCTTCTGTTTACTGATCAAGTTTTTAATAGTCTCTGCCACCCCCTGCCCCACTTTGCTGGTTTGAAAGCTATAAATGAAATTTTTATTATTTTAATTTTTTTATCATATAGTTAATTATAAATTGTTCTGAAAGAGTCAGAAATTACTTAGTATTTCTATCCTCTTCCTAAACATGATGTGAACCTTAAATGTTATACCTTCCCACTGAACAAAACTCCTCCACCCATACAAGCTATTTGTTGTCACCATCCAGAGCTACACTGTGCAATTTGGTAGCCATTAGACACATGCTGCTTTTGAGTCCTTAATATGCGGCCAGTCTGCCTTAAGATGTGCTCCACGTTTAAAGTATACACTGGACTTTGAAGATTTAGCATGAAAAAAAAAATGTAAGTAAAACATCTCAGTAATTTTTATACTGATTGCATGTTGAAATAATAACATTTTAGGCATACTGGAGCAAGTAAATTATTAAAAATTAATTTAGTGTCTTTATGTGACTACTACACAATTTTTAATTTAACATTATAATCGTACTGGATAGTGCTAATCTAGAGTTTTCATTTTAACTTTGTTTTAAATGCACCTTCTTCCCCCTAAAATCCTTATCTATCTTCTATTAATAATAACATTTATAATTATAATATATATTAAAATTTATTTATCCTAGAATAAGAATTTATCTAGATATGAAATGGTATAAAACATTATTTTGACTTAGTACTGATATTTAAGATATTACTCCTTTTTCTTCTAGCATCAACTACTGGTGATAAGAAACCAGGTAGTTTAATTGTAATACCTCAATAGATAATCTGGCTTCTAACTTTGGTGGTAAGAGTTTCTTTACTTTTGATATCCTAGAGTTTCATCACAACCTGTCTAGATGTGAATTTATCTTTGTTTAACCCACTAAACGTTACATTTTACTTTTAATTCAAGAATTCAGGTCTTTCTTCAATGCCAAAAATTCTCAGCCTTTATGTCTTCAAAATTTAGTTCTCTTCTAATCTCTGCAACTTTTTTTTTCTGTAGTTGATATATTACATATCTCAATTAATCTCTAGGTAAAATTCTTAGTAATATTTTCCAACCCATTAATTCTCTCATCAGCATTGTACAGGGTAATAATTATCCCATCTATTAAGTTTTTTAATATACCAACTATATTTTTAAATTATAAAAGGTCTAGTTACTTCTTTTCCATATTAACCTATTCTTGTTTCATCTCTTTTGTTTCATAGTTTTGAGCTCTCTATTAATGGAAAGTACCTGTTAACTTTTTTTCTTTTTCTGTTAACTTATTCGAGCATCCTAAAGATGCTTTAAAGTGTCTTCCAATCAATGGAATACTATGCAGCCGTTAAAAAGAATAAAATCATCCCATGGGTACAAATATGGAATGATCTCTAAATATGTCATTAAGTGAAAATGCCAAGGTAGAATGGTACCATTTATATAAAAGTATATATATGTGTGTGTGTGTCTATGAGTGTATGTATATATATGTTTGTACATGCATAATAAACTATCTCAGAAAAGATACTAAGAAATTGGTAATAGTGGTTGCCTCTGGGAAGAGGAACTGGGTGGCTAGGGGACAGAGGTGGGAGACAGACTTACTTTTCACTGTTTACCCTTTTGTACCTTTGAATTTTGTACCACGTGCATGTATTACCTAGTCAAAAAAAATAAATAATTTATTTTTTAAAATAAAGTCTTTGTTGGACTACTCCATAAAAGTAATTTCATCTGGAGAAAATGCCTGTTCCAGTTGCTGATTCTGTTATACTAATATTAGATTATCTTAATGAGTTTTAGAATTTTGGTTGTAGACTCCTTTTGAGTAAGAAAGATGAAAACAAAAATTTCTTTCTCTCTTCCTATTTAATGATTTTATAGTTGTCCTATTTGGATTTCTGGACCCAAATCCACTACTAGGTCTCACTGAGATCAAAGCCTCCAGTTTCATGATGCTATGGGAGCTATCACGTATGTACCTTCAATCACCGACTCAGCAATGGCTTCACTCAGTTCATGGTCATGAGGCTAAATAAATCTTCATCAGCTAAAAGCTACAGCCCCAGGTAATTTAACAGTTTTTTCCTTTTTTCACCCTTTCACAAATGGGACAGACATTCCAACTAAACCCCTGGCTTTGTGTAATAATTCTGGCTCTGGTTCCTGCCTCACATGAAATACTTTAGCATTTTTGATTCCTCACAGGAGCTAAACTACTACATGTCAGTGCCAGCCTGAAAACCCAGTGGGCTTGTGTCTTCAACTCTGTAACAGCTTTTTGTGTGTGTTCCAGTCTGGCCATATGGCCACAAGGATGTTTATGCTGTTTCAGATCCTAGCTGCATCTTTTGTGCTATTTAATCTACTGTTCTATATGTTTGGAGCATTTCTTCTTTTTGATGATTAAAGTAATCATTATGAAAGTCATATAATCTCATTATATAAAGTTTTGAAAACAGAAAATTACTCATAATCCATTCATTCTAACACATCCACTGTAAGCATTTTAAAATACTTTATCTAATCTTTTTCTTCTGCATCATGTCATATCTATAGTTTTTATGATTTTAACCTGTACTATTTCAAGCATTTGTCCATGGTGATATGCAGCATCTGTAATCATCATTTTAATGACTGTGTATTAGTCCACCAAATTATACAAGTGTTATTTCCCACATTATTGAGAATTTAAGGAGCTTCAAACAATAAAGAAGTTCTCTGTGCCTATCTGTTTTTTCCCCTCAACAGTTTGAATCTGGGGGCTGGTGGTGAGAGAGGCTAAGCAATGGCACTGCCCCAAAGTATTACAGGACTAGCAAAATACATGGCTGAGGTTCATAATCATGGCCCTAATACACAAAGAGAAAAGGGAAAATCACATGGAAGTGAAAATGCATTTCAGAAAGATCCAATCCAAAATGGTTAACAGTAATTTTTATAATTAAAATGATAAGTTGCACAGTTCACAAATGTGTACCATCTAGTACTGCTGGTCAAGGCATTATAAATTTTCACTAACTTCCAAGACAGAATATTTTGGGTCACATTAATAAAGTTTACTTTCTCACTGTAATACTAACCTTATATTATTTACACAGTCTTCATGAGCTTCAGAAAGTGTTTTTATGTGCTTTGAAGATATAGGATCAAAAAGTAGAACTTCAGTCTGTTCACAAGCAACTGTCAGCACTGACCTGGAAGCAAATGACACATTTCTCTTAGTTTATTTAGCATTCTCTTGTTTTATTGATATTCATCTATTTATGACTATATAAGATATAGATGAATAACTTCTGTCCACATTAGTAGCAAATATTTAAAAGATTGAGACTATGCACTGTTGCAAGTAGTAGGAGGAAACAGTACTCTCATACCTTATGGTGAAGTATACGCTGGGTGCAGCTTGTATGGGGAGTACCAGTATCTAGCAAAATTTTAAACGTGCATATCTTTTATCTCAGCAAATTCAATCTACAGAAATAGTAACCTCCAAATACAAAGAAGCACATATAAAGATATGCTTCATTGTAGGGAGAAATTGGAAGTAACCTAAATGTACATGAAAGGAAGATTGATTATATAAGCCATAGTATGTAATACTTTGCAAAATGGTGCAACACTTAAAACGGGATAACTTTATATGCATACAAAGGAGCCTAAAACATATTTTTACAAGAGAAAAGCTGGCTTCAGAAAGACATGCTTAAATGAGGCAACTTAGGAAAAGATCATATAAATTAGGCAATTCTTCATCAGCATCAATTAAAATGCATTGAAAGGTCTAGCACACATCCTACCAAACCAGTTTTAGTGAAACTAAACCTTCTCCTTTACGGATTTTAGTATTGTTTCCTGTTTTAGCCCTTTCCTATTACAAAATTACATTTTTATAAACCTTTTACAAACACCATTTTTTTAAACTTTTTTATTGAAGGATAATTGCTTTACAGAATTTTTTGTTGTTTTCTGTCAAACCTCAACATGAATCAGCTATAAGTATACCTATATCCGCTCCCTTTTGAAACTCCCTCCCATCTCCCTCCCCCATCCCATCCATCATACAGAGCCCATGTTTGAGTTTACTGAGCCATACAGCAAATTCCTGTTGGCTATCTGTTTTACATATGGTAATGTAAGTTTCCATGTTACTCTTCCCATACATCTCACCCTCTCCTCCCCTCTACCCATGTCCATAAGTCTATTCTCTACATCTGTTTCTCCACTGCTGCCCTATAAATAAATTCTTCAGTACCATTTTTCTATATTTTGTATTTGAGTTAAAATACGATATTTATCTTTCTCTTTCTGACTCACCTCACTCTATATTAATAGGTTCTAGGTTAATCCACCTCATCAGAACTGACTCAAATGCACTCCTTTTTTTTTTTTTTAATGCATTCCTTCTTATGGCTGAGTAATACTCTATTGTGTACATGTACCACAACTTCTTTATCCATTCATCTGTCGATGGACATCTAGGTTGCTTCCATGTTCTAGATATTGTAAATAGTGCTGCAATAAACAATGGGATACATGTGTCTTTTTCAACCCTGGTTTCCTCAGGGTATATGCCTAGGAGTGGGATTGCTGGGTCATATGGTGGTTTTATTCCTAGTTTTTTAAGGAATCTCCATTCCATCTTACATAGTGACTGTATCAATTTACATTCCCCCCAAAAGTGTAAGAGTGTTCCCTTTTCTCCACACCCTCTCCAGCATTTACTGTTTGTAGACTTTTTGGTAATGGCCCTTCTGACTGGTGTGAGGTGGTATCTCATTGTGGTTTTGATTTTCATTTCTCTAATAATGAGCGATGTTGAGCATCATCTTTCTACGTGTTTATTAGCCATGTGTATGTCTTCTTTGGAGAAATGTCTGTTTAGGTCTTTTTCCCACTTTTTAGATTGTTTGTTTTTTCACCATTGAGATGTATGAGCTGCTTGTATATTTTGGAAATTAATCCTTTGTCAGTTGTTTCATTTGCTATTACTTTCTCCCATTCCGAGGGTTGTCTTATCACCTTGCTTATAGTTTCCTTTGCTGTGCAAAAGTTTTTAAGTTTAATCTGGTCCCACTTGCTTACTTTTGTTTTTATTTCCATTACTCTAGGAGGTGGGTCATAGAGGATCTCGCTTTGATTTATGTCATTGAGTGTTCTGCCCATGTTTTCCTCGAAGAGTTTTATAGTTTCTAGTCTTACATTTAGGTCTTTAATCCATTTTGAGTTTATCTTTGTGTATGGTGTTAGGAAGTGTTCTAAATTCATACTTTTACATGTAGCTGTCTGGTTTTCCCAGCACCATTTATTGAAGAGGCTGTCTTTGCCCCATTGTATATTCTTGCCTCCTTTGTCTAAAATAAGGTACCCATAGGTGCATGGGTTTATTTCTGGGCTTTCTATCTTGTTCCATTGGTCTATATTTCTGTTTTTGTGCCACTACCATACTGTCTTGATGGCTGTAGCTTTGTAGCATCATCTGAAGTCAGGAAGGTTGATTCCTCCAGCTCCATTCTTCTCTCTCAAGACTGCTTTGGCTATTCAGGGTCTTTTGTGTTTCCATATGAATTGTGAAATATTTTGTTCTAGTTCTGTGAAAAATGCCATTGGTAATTTGATAGGGATTTCATTGAATCTGTAGATTGCATTCTGTGGTATAATTATTTTCACAATATTGATTCTTCCTACCCAGTAACATGGAATATCTCTCCATCTGTTTCTGTTATCTTTGATTTCGTTCATCAGTGTCTTATAATTTTCTGTGTACAGTTCTTTTGTCTCCTTCAGTTCAGTTCAGTTCAGTCACTCAGTCGTGTCCGACTCTTTGCGACCCCGACTCTCTGCGACCCCATGAATCGCAGCACGCCAGGTCTCCCTGTCCATCACCAACTCCCGGAGTTCACTCAAACTCATGCCCATCGAGTCAGTGATGCCATCCAGCCATCTCATCCTCTGTCGTCCCCTTCTCCTCCTGCCCCCAATCCCTCCCAGCATCAGGGTCTTTTCAAATGAATCAACTCTTCGCATGAGGTGGCCAAAGTACTGGAGTTCCAGCTTCAGCATCAGTCCTTCCAATGAACACCCAGGACTGATCTCCTTTAGGATGGACTGCTTGGATCTCCTGCAGTCCAAGAGTCTTCTCCAACATCATAGTTCAAAAGCATCAATTTTTCAGCGCTCAGCTTTCTTCACAGTCCAACTCTCACATCCATACATGACCATGGGAAAAACCATAGCCTTGACTAGACGGACCTTTGTTGGCTTTGCTTTTAATGTCTTTTAATTGCTTTTAATGCAGTAATGTCTCTGCTTTTAAATATGTTATCTAGGTTGGTCATAACTTTCCTTCCAAGGAGTAAGTGTCTTTTA
Source organism: Cervus canadensis (assembly GCF_019320065.1). Classification (NCBI taxonomy): domain Eukaryota; kingdom Metazoa; phylum Chordata; class Mammalia; order Artiodactyla; family Cervidae; genus Cervus; species Cervus canadensis. The sequence continues at coordinate 11,634,047 of NC_057399.1, forward strand.
ATTTCATGGCTGCAGTCACCATCTGCAGTGATTTTGGAGCCCAAAAAAATAAAAACTGACACTGTTTCCACTGTCTCCCCATCTATTTCCCATGAGGTGATGAGACCAGATGCCATGATCTTAGTTTTCTGAATGTTAAGCTTTAAGCAAACTTTTTCACTCTCCTTTTTCACTTTCATCAAGAGGCTTTTTAGTTCCTCTTCACTTTCTGCCATAAGGGTGGTGTCATCTGCAAATCTGAGGTTATTGATATTTCTCCTGGCAATCTTGATTCCAGCTTGTGCTTCTTCCAGCCCAGCATTTCTCATGATGTACTCTGCATATAAGTTAAATAAGCAGGGTGACAATATACAGCCTTGACATACTCCTTTTCCTATGTGGAACCAGTCTGTTGTTCCACGTCCAGTTCTAACTGTTGCTTCCTGACCTGCATACAGGTTTCTCAAGAGGCAGCTCAGGTGGCCTGGTGTTCTCATCTCTTTCAGAATTTTCCACAGTTTATTGTGATCCACACAGTCAAAGGCTTTGGCGTAGTCAATAAAGCAGAAATAGATATTTTTCTGGAACTCTCTTGCTTTTTCGACGATCCAGGGGATGTTGGAAATTTGATCTCTGGTTCCTCTGCCTTTTCTAAAATCAGTTTGAACATCTGGAAGTTCTTGGTTCATGTATTGCTGAAGCCTGGCTTGGAGAATTTTGAGCATTACTTTACTAGCATGTGAGATGAGTGCAACTGTGCAGTAGTTTGAGCATTCTTTGGGATTGCCTTTCTTAGGGATTGGATGAAAACTGACCTTTTCCAGTCCTGTGGCCACTGCTGAGTTTTCCAAATTTGCTGACATATTGAGTGCAGCACTTTCACAGCATCATCTTTCAGGATTTGAAATAGCTCAACTGGAATTCCATCACATCCACTAGCTTTGTTTGTAGTGATGCTGTCTAAGGCCCATTTGACTTCACATTCCAGGATGTCTGGCTCTAGGTGAGTGATCACACCATTGTGACTATCTGGGTCATGAAGATCATTTTTGTACAGTTCTTCTGGGTATTCTTGCCAGCTCTTCTTAATATCTTCTGTTTCTGTTAGGTCCATACTATTTCTGTCCTTTATTGAGCCCATCTTTGCATGAAATGTTCCCCTGGTATCTCTAATTTTCTTGAAGAGATCTCTAGTCTTTCCCATTCTGTTGTTTTCCTCTATTTCTTTGCACTGATCACTAAGGAAGCCTTTCTTATCTCTCCTGGCTATTCAAGTTTATTCCTAGATATTTAATTCTTTTTGTTGCAATGGTGAATGGGATTGATTCCTTAATTTCTCTGATTTTTCATTGTTAGTATATAGAAATGCAAGTGATTTCTATGTGTTGATTTTGTATCCTACAACCTTGCTAAATCCACTGATTAGCTCTAGTAATTTTCTGATACTATCTTTAGGGTTTTCTATGTACAGTATCATGTCATCTGCGAACAGTGAGAGCTTTACTTCCTCTTTTCCAATCTGGATTCCTTTTGTTTCTTTTTCTTCTCTGACTGCTGTAGCTAGGACTTCCAGAACTGTGTTGAATAATAGTGGTGAAAGTGGACACTCTTGTCTTGTTCCTGATCTTTGGGGGAATGCTTTCAGTTTTTCACCATTGACAATAATGTTTTTTGTAGGCTTATCATATATGGCCTTTACCATGTTGAGGTAGGTTCCTTCTATGCCCATTTTTTGAAGTGTTTTAATCATAAAGGGGTGCTGAACTTTGTCAAAGGCTTTTTCTGCATCTATTGAGAGTCTCTTATGGTTTTTATCTTTCAATTTGTTAATATGGTGTATCACATTGGTTGATTTGCATATACTGAAGAATCCTTGCATTCCTGGAATAAACCCAACTTGATCATGGTGTATGAGATTTTTGATGGGTTGCTGAATTCTGTTTGCTAAAATTTTATTGAGGATTTTTGCATCTATGTTCATCAGTGATATTGGCCTATAGTTTTCTTTCTTTGTGTTGTCTTTGTTTGGTTTTGGTATCAGGGTGATGGTGGCCTTGAAGAATGAGTTTGGAAGTGTTCTTTCCTCTGCAATTTTTTGAAACTTTTAGAAGGATAGGCATTAGCTCTTTTCTAAATGTTTGACAGAATTCTCCTATGAAGCCATCTGATCCTGGGCTTTTGTTTTTGGGGAGATTTTTGATCACAGCTTCAATTTCAGTGCTTGTAACTGGGTTGTTCATAATTTCTATTTCTTCCTGGTTCAGTCTTGAAAGACTGAACTTTTCTAAAAATCTGTCCATTTCTTCCAGGTTATCCATTTTATTGCCATAGTTGTTCATAATAGTCTCTTATAATCCTTCTTATTTCTGCATTGTCTGTTATAACCTCTCCTTTTCATTTTGTTGATTTGATTCTTCTCTTTTTTTCTTGATGAGTCTGGCTAAAGGTTTGTCGATTTTGTTTATCTTCTCAAAGAACCAGCTTTTAGTTTTATTAATCTTTACTACTGTTTCTTTCATTTCTTTTTATTTCTGCTCAGATGTTTATGATTTCTTCCCCTCTATTAACTTTGGGGGTGTTTTGTTCTTCTTTTTCCAGTTGTGTTAGGTTGTCTATTTGATGTTTTTCTTGTTTCTTGAGGTACAACTGTATTCCTATAAACCTCCCTCTTAGGACTGCTTTTGCTGCATCCCATAGGTTTTGAGTTGTCATGTTTTCATTGTCACTTGTTTCTAGAAATTTTTTGATTTCCCTTTTGATTTCTTCAGTAAACTGTTGGTTATTTAGAAACATGTTGTTTAATCCCCATGTGTTTGTGTTTCTTACATTTTTCTTGTAATTGATATCTAGTCTCAAAGCATTGTGGTCAGAGAAGACGCTTGATATGCTTTCAATTTTCTTAAATTTACTGAGGTTTGTTTTGTGACCCAAGATGTGGTCTATCCTGGAGAATGTTCCAAGTGCACTTGAGAAGGTATATTCTTCTGCATTTGGATGGAATGTCCTGCAAATAACAATGAGATCCATCTCATCTAATGTATCATTTAAGGCTTGTGTTTCCTTATTTTCTGTTTTGATGATCTGTCCATCAAAAGTGGGGGTGTTTAAAGTCTCCTACTATTATTGTGTTACTGTCAATTTCTCCTTTTATGTCTGTTAGTTCAAACACCATTTTATTTCTGAAAATCTATTGTCTTTTATTGATTTTGTCTTAGTTTTCTGCAAAGACTGATCTACTAGCAAATGAAATCTTGAACTGATTTCAATTTAGGATTGAAATTGATTGATTTTACTTTCAAATGAAATTCTGAAAGTGCAATCTTTTCAATTTATAATTCCAATAGCACATGGGATGTTTACACTTTAAGATGAAAGTGCATAAGATAGAATTCTAAATGGGCAAACTTTAAAATTCAGAACAAATGGTAAGGGGAAACATCTACTAAATTGAAATTTTTTCCATATTTAGAAATCATGAAATTATCCTTTAAAGAGTGTCTGCCTAAATCCTTTTGTGAGGTACCTGGATTTCAAAAATTTGATAATACCTGAAGGATTTCTGCGTTAGTTAACTACCATGAGTAAAAATATTCAAATTAATATATGTAATTTTAGAAGATGCATAAATATTTCTTTTTGTTAGAAGAGTCATGAAATGAACTTGTCTTCTTTTCATGCATAAAAGTAATGAATCAATGATTCTTGGGAAGTCTTAATATTAAACATTATAAACAAGAGAGCTATTAAGAGATCAATAAGACTGATAGTCATTTTTTCATTTTAATATAATCTATTTTTGTACATGGCATAATTTGTAACTTTTAAAACTGGATGTCATTTGTCCCAACATCAAACCCTATACCTTTGTAAATGCCATCTTTATCATATATAGATTTTCTTTTAGGACTCTATATTCTATTTCATACAATTTCTAAAAGATTTGGCAAGTGGCAAAGCAAGGCCCCCTCACTGCCCTAATAAACATTTTTAGGGGAAGCTAATGTCACACTCTCTTCTCCAAATGAATTTTAGATATAGCATGTCAGGTCCTACTAAAAAATCTTGTTGGTATTTTTATTAGGATGCAGTGGCTTTACAAATTAATCTGGTAGAATTTATATCATACAGCATTGAATCATCTCATCAATAATATGCAATTTTCCACATATTTAAGACATTCTTAGCAAGAAAACTGTAACAATTCTTTGTACATCCTTATACATTTAGAATTTACACAGGAAGTTATACATACACACACATATCCACCTGTGGATTTTGGAGGTTGTAATAAATCTATAGAAAAGTTTGCATAGGGTTGATAGTTTTACAATATGGAGACTTCCAATCCTTGAACATGGCATATCTCCATTTACAATGGAGATTTTCTCCATGTAGATCATGCCTATCTTTCATTAGATCTATTCCTGGGTACTTGAGATATTTTTTATGCTTTTGTAAATGTTCTTTTTAAAATTTTGTTTCATTTGCTGCTGGTGTACAGGAGGCAAACTGATTTTTTATTCTAACAATCTTATTCTAATATTTATCATATATTATTTTAGGTTTTCTTTGTCAATTATCATTAATCATCTACAAACAACTGCATTCTTATTTTTAATATTTTTTTCTTTGCTGCACCAGCTAGGACCTTCAGAACAATGTTGAACAGAAATGTTTATATAGCAAGCACTCTTGTCTTATTCCTGATCTTTAAGAATACATTCATTTCATCATTAAGCACAATGTTTGTTACAGGGTTTGTTTGTTTTGGTAGATTCCTACTACTGGATTAAGGAAATTCTCTTCTACCTCAAATCTGTTCCTTTTTTTTTTCATTAATATACATTAGTGAAAAAGTGAAGTCACTCAGTCGTGTCTGACTCTTAGCAACCCCATGGACTGCAGCCTACCAGGCTCCTTGTCCACGGGATTTTCCAGGCAAGAGTACTGGAGTGGGTTGCCATTGCTAAAGTATATGAAATATTTTCTAACATTTATTGAAATTATCCTATAGTTTTCTTTTAATATGTTAATGTAGTGATTTACAATTAATATATTTTCTAGTGTCAAATCAATCTTTCACTTCTACCATATTGCTACATTCAGTTGGCTAAAAAGGTGGATTCACATCTCTGGCTACCCTCCTTTTGCAGAGCTTGGCCCTGAAATTTCCTCACTGCCTCAGTTCTCTACTCCCTTCAAACATAACTGTTTATATCTTATATTAGATATTTATGTTTTTCTGTAGCTTTTCTAATTATTCTCAGTTGGAGGGTTAGTCCAAACCACCTATTCTGCTACTTCTGGAAAGCTGCAATCTCTGCTTCTTGCATCTGAAATTATACCCCCCTTTTCATTCTAAATATTGTTTATCTGGGTATTCCATTGATCAATTTAATGAGCATGTTTCACTATTCTTTGTCTTTTCAAAGGCAAATTTTTCTGTTGAGTATTTCTACTTGATTTTTAGAATTTCAATAATTTTACTCTGTATTTCTGTATTTCCTTCCTTTGGCTGTCTTCAGATTTACTTTGTTATAACTTCACTATTCTGTTATTATTTCTTGAGATAGATACTTAGCTAATTAATTTTCCTTATCTTCCTTTCTAGTTTATTAAAGATCATAATTTTCATACTAAGTACAGATTTATTTATATCCCACAACTTTTGAGATGTGGTATTTTCATTTAGTTCTAAATATTTCTAATTTCCATTATCATTTCTACTTTGACTTATGAGCTATTTATAAATTTTTACTTATACATATTTAACTTGAAAATACATGCTATTAATTTGTAGCAATCACATTATCCTGAGAAACTATTTAATGACAATCTTTTGAAATATGTGGCCTTATAAGAGAGGAATTTTTAACTCATCTTTGTGTGTGTGTGGGGGAAAAAACCCATGCGGCAGCTGTTACGTAAGTGTGATATTAAAAAATACTAAATGTTCAATAGTAATATAAATTTACATATGAATAATTTAAATTTTAAAACATTAAAAAATAGGCTAACCTATAGGTTATAAAAATACTTGCCAAGTGATATTAATTCTAACTCAAATTGTTTATCAAATTGTTCTAGTAACCCCCAAACATTTATTAATTTTAGAAATTGCGGCCATAATTATCTCTTTGACCCAGATGCCTTTGTTTGGACCATGAACTGCCATAGGAAACTGCATAAAGACCCTCCAAAAATTTCCACATTAAACAAGTAGTCATTCTATAAAACAAACTTATGGTTACAAAAGAGGAAGGAAGGAATGATAAATCAGGAGTAGGGGATTAACAGATACAAACCACTACAGATAAAATAGATAAGCAACAAGGATTTCCTATGTAGCACAAAGAATTATAGTCAATATCTTGTAACATCTATAATGGAAAAAATCTGAAAAAAAAAATACATAACTAAGTCACTTTTCCGTACACCTGAAACTAACACAATATTGTAAATCAACTATATTTCAGTTTAAAAATTCCTTATAAAAGGTAGTTTTTAAGTAACTTGTGGTCTTGATAAGTTAAAAAAAAAATCACTCTTAATAGCAATAAAATTATTCATGGAGCTGAATCCTCTTTTTAGCTTTTGCTGCAGTTAATAGTAAGTATACTGGAAAAATTTTAACCCTTTTAATGCTTGCTGTTCATTTTTACATTCAATTATATTAATAACTGACAAAATAATTGATACATCATATTTAATGATATCAAACCTAATCCTTCAGCCCAGATGAGACATAATGTAATACAGCAGCTAAAAGCATAAACCAGAGTACAAATCCTTTTCAGTTCTCTCAACCAAGTGTTTCTGATATAGAGAGGACATTTTGGCAGTCATGTTCATTAATAAAGTGAGTGTTATTAATACCTATGGTGGGTATGTATTCAGTGGCTTTTGGCAAAATTATACCTCTAAATAAAGGTGAAATTCAGTAAGAATGGTAAGATTAGGGATCTGTATCCATAAGGTATTCCTCCATAAAGCATCCCACCGGCCTCATTTACCTGCCACAGGTGCTATCCTGCAGTGGGTGCTCACACTTTGTCGAGAGAATCAACGTTTGGATGGTGCCTCCAGTGGTGGCATTACTCTCATCTGACTGCTCCTTTTATCTCTGGATCTCCCAAGAGGCTGCTGCTGCTGCTAAAGTCACTTCAGTCGTGTCCGACTCTGTGCGACCCCACAGACGGCAGCCCATCAGGCCCCTCCGTCCATGGGATTTTCCAGGCAAGAGTACTGGAGTGGGGTGCCATTGCCTTCTCCGCCCAAGAGGCTAGTTACCACAAATGGGTTACTCTAGGAGAACCTATGGAAGGTGCTTAAGTACTAGGAGGGCACTCTGGACATGGCGCAGTAACTAACTATTCAACCACCATGGATATATATTAATATTTTAACAACTGGTACGGTTGAACCAATGTGTACTAGCTGAACATCAGGTCTGAATGCAGTACTCTATACATACTCTTTAGAAGTGGTACTATTGCTGTGTCTGTCTGATTAACTGAGGTATGCTATAATGTACATTAAAATCAACTCTATGATAAGTTTTCTCTTTTCTCCTTGAAGTTATCAATTTTGGATGTATATAAGTTAAAAAACTCAATTTCAGAATTTTTTTATTTTTCAGGTGAATTGATCTGAATATAAAGTAACCTATCTGTAGTAATTTTTTTGCCTTAAAGCCTATTTTGTTGATATTAAATATAACTCAGCAGCTTTCTTTTGCTTAGGTGTTTGACATATCCTCTTTATCTTATGTACAAGAAGTACATTTAGTATTTCTATATTATAATTAGTAACATTTGTATTTATTTTCAGTGATTCTTTGTGCTTTATTATACCTTTTCTACTTTTCTTCCCTTTCCCTTTCTTGTCTTCTGGAATATGTTTTTCCTCATTCCAAATTTTTTTCTTCTTCTAGTCCTGAAATAATACACTTATTTGTCTTTTGGTGGTTACCCTGTAAATTTTAATATGTACACATTAAAGCCTAAAGTTAATATATCACAATTCTCCCTCAAAAAAATAAAGAACTTCAAACATCCCTTCATAATTTATATGCTATTGTTGTCTTCTATTTTAGCTACATCTTTGTTAATCCCAAAAGACAAAATCAGATTGTTTTACATACAAATTTCCCACTTTCTCTGATCATTCCTTCTAATATCTCAAGACCTTAAGCTGAAAACACTTTCTTCTCTCTGAACTTAGACTTCCATTACTGAAGGTCTGGTGGCAAACTTACTGAGCTTTGATTGGATGCTTATGTATTTATATCATCTTTGTTTTTGACAAGAACAAAGAACTCATATTTGCTGGGTATAGACATTCAGGTTGGCAGTTTTTCTCAGCATACTGAAATGTAATCACCACTATCCTCTAATTTACACTATTATTGATGACTGATTGGCTTTCACTTGCATAGTTACTCCTTTGAAGGTCTTTTTCCCTCTGGCTTTTATTATTTTATACCTGTTGTCCTACAGTTTCCTATATGGCAAGGGAGAATTCCTGCTAGGGGTGTGTCCGGTTTCTTAAATCATTTGAAACCTTTCTTCAATTCTGGAAAGTTCTCAGCTATTGTGGCTTCAAGTTTGTTTTATCCTATTACTGCATTTTTGTTGGGAACTGACCAGATACACAGTATACATTTTTCTCTCTGTGCTTTGTGTCACCAAGCCTCCTTCGTATTTTCAGTCTCTTTGCCTCTCTTGTCTGCAATCTGGATAAGTTCTTTACTTCTGTTTTCCAATACACTAATTCTCTCTACATCAGTGCCTAATGTATTCTTATAGAGGATAGCGTAAGAAAGTCCATATTATTGCAAATATTATCAAAATTCCTTTTTCAAAATGCCACTTTAGGAGGTGACACACTTATCTTGACAACGCTGCTATTGCTTAAAACATTTTACAGTTCTTTACGGATTACCTTCTGGTCCATGTATCCTTCCTTTTTCTTTCTTAGTGCCAAATTTCTAGTCTGGTCTCTATAAAATTCTTAATTTTAATTATCTTCTGTATCACCTCTTCTTTTTGCACTGAGAAGTCCTTGACAGTGGCTACAGTATCCAGTAAGCTGATTTAACTTATATATAACTGAAGGATATGAGAAATCATTTCATTTAACAAGATATGTCAATTTATATAAAACCATTTTAAGTCCTCTAAATATTGGGGCATATTAGATATAGTCAGAAGACTAAAAAATTACAACACTGAACTATTTTCACCTATTACCTTGACAGAAATGAAAATGAATGGCAATGTGCAATACTGGCAAGGGTACAGGAAGACAAGCACTTTCATTGGGACTGATAAGAATATGGATTGGTACAGTCTTCACAAAGGGCAGTTTAATAATAGGAATCCAAAATCTTCATAACCTTTTACTCATTCTAAGGACTTACCATAAGGACATAAATTTAAAATATCAGTTTAAAGGTTTTATTTTAACTAATGAAAAAATTTAAACAATGCTGTAGAAATATATTCAGTAACATAGATAATTTATAATGTATGAAAAAAAGCAGGCTACAAAACAGTAGGTTCTATTTTTATGTTAAACATACAAAGGGAGCTCCATGGTGGTCCAATGGTTAGGACTCGGCACTCTCACTGCCATGGCCCATGTTCAGTCCCTGCTCAGGGAACTAAGACCCACAAGCTGCACATGGTGCAGTCAAAAAAAAAATTTTTTTTAAACAAATAAAAAAGATATATACAAAGAAAAAGATTCCTTAGATATCCATTTACTCTCTGGGATCATGAAGGATATTTAGCTTATTTTAGTTTCATTTACTGCCTAGGTTTTCTACAGTAAGTAATTAGTAATTGTATAGTTACACGTTATTGCATGAAATATCAGAGTACCTAAATAAAGTACCACCTTTCACAAAAATGTTACTATAAGAAAACACAGCCCATACTAAAACAAGAACTATCAGTAATATACTCCTCATTCTTATAGTACTGGTAATGATAATTCCTTTGTCATAACTCATTCTTATCCCTCTCACCCTCTACCTAAAATTCCACCTTCAAAGAGTAGAAACAACTACTTCTGAAGGCCTGATAGAACAGGTAGGAGGCTGGAAGGAAAGGAGCTGGGATATGCTGAAGAGAGGAACAGAAGGGTTATGAAGAACAAACTGCTGGTATTTGGGGAGAAATTTTAGCAATAGCACTAGGTTGGAGGAAGGAGTAAGGAGAGGAGGTTCCACAGATAAACTTCAGCAGAATAGTTAGTTTCTCCTCTCACCAATCTTCCCTGTATTCAGGTGCACAGTCACTGTTTCAAGTCAACTACTATATTAAGAAAAAGCATTTGCAAGTGAAATGGAATAGGGTGTACCTGCTCAGTGACCCCAGATTCTGATACTTTGCTCCTTCCTCAGCATATTTCATGTCTTTCTTTAGCACAATTTTTTCCTTTGTTAACCTATGGTCTTTCGGTTTCTCTAACATATCATCTAACATAACATAGGTCGTTTGACATACCAGTTCCTTCATCTGAAATATTTCTATCCCCTCCCCAACACTGTCTTGACTAATTTATCTCCTACTCATCTTTCCATCTTGGTTAAGTGTCACTTTCTCAGGGAAACCTTGAACACCCTAGTCCACAACAGGTTATTTCCAGCCTTTATCTCAACCTGTAAATATGTACCATGAAATTATCTAGTATGTTTATTAATGTCTAGTTGAACCAATAGGTCCCAAGACTAATGAACGCAATGCCATTTGTTGTTTTGCTCACCACTGCCACCTCTGCCTCTAGAGCATAGCAAGTGCTCAACAAATATGTGCTCAATGAGGGACTGAGTGAATGAATAACTAAGCAAATGACTAGGAACCCAGAGGCCCTGATTTGTTAAGAGTTGTATTATTTACGTCCCCTCATGGTGGAACCCTGTGTAAAGTTTTTCCTTTGACTGCTGTTGAACTTGTTCCTGTACTCAAAAAACAAAGTTTAAAAAACAGGTATCACTTTGAAAATTCTCCATAGCTCAAAGTAAACCGAGGCCAAACATGGTATTTTAATTATCCAAGAAAAAGGCTAGATACCGTTAACAGAACATGTAGTTTAGCCTGGGAACTTCACAGATGCCCACATCACGAGATATCTCTCTGCTGGATCTTAGTATCTAACTGGAGGAAAGGAACGGAGGAACCCACACTTGTCCCCTCAGCGCAGGTCGGGCACAGGGAACGGGGATTCTGCAGGCTCAATACCCTTGACAAAGCTTAGGTGGGAAAAACACGCCTAGGGTGTCAGGGGGATTGGGGCATTTATTCAAAGCGAACTTACTGAGCATCTACGGTGTACCAGAAAACCTTAGCTCTGGACTGGCTCTGACAAACCTGCCGGGGTTGCTTTAGTCACTTCACAGAGCTCTGGTCCAGAAGAGGAGCAAATCGGCCCCGGGTTCGCCTACCTCCAAGTGCCGGACAGGGCCTCCGACTGCGACAGAGCGCTTCACCAAGAGTCAGGGGCACGAAAGCTGGCCGCCCCACAGGGACTCGCAAACCCCAGGCCTGGCTGGGCGAGCGGGCCCCGGGCAGCCGCGCCAGACGGAGGCGGGTCCCCGCCCTCCGAGGGGCCGCGCTTACCCGTCGGGCGAGTACTCGAGGTTGAAGACTGCCCCGTGGGTGCGGGTGCTGAGGTACACCGAATCCGCGGGATGGATGGAACCATAGAGGTTAGTCATGGTGCGGAAATTGTCCCGCGCCGGGTCCACAAACAGCCCACGGCCCAGGCTGCGCTCTCTCAGCCACCCGAAGAGCCGGGCGCCAGGGCCGCCCAGGCGGGCTCTGAGGCAGGGCTGGCCACGGCTCCCGGCCCTGCAGTCAGGCCCGGGTGGCCGGCGTGGCGGGGAAGGCGGTGAAGGATCTCCTTTAGCGGAAGCGGCTGAGGACTCGAGGGCTCCGGGCGGCCCGAGCTCTCGCGCGCGCCCGCCGGGGGGCTGCGAAGGGGCGCAGGGACTGAGAGGGCTCCCGCCGGGCGACGGGGGAGGGGCTGCGTCAGTCCCAGGCTGTAGTGGCGAGGGCGGGGAAGGGAGCGGCCTGGCAGTAGCCGCCTCTCTCCCGTAGGGTGCCGGCTCCTCAGCCCCGGCTCCAGCCGCCCTGTCCCCTCCGGGGCTACGGAGCCCGAGGGGAAACATGACCAACGCCCACGCCCCCGCCCCCGGCTCCCGGCCGCTGCCCAGCGGGCCAACACCTCAGTACTCCCGCTCCAGCCGCCACTTCCGGCGTGCGGCCGCCTAACCTCTCCGGCTGGGAAACCCGCGCCGCCTCTCGGTATCATCCGCCGGGGACCAAGAAAGCGGCGACACCGTTCGGCTAGGGGTGCCACAGAGGGCAGGGTTGGAGGTCTAGAGCTACTGTGTGTGTGCGATAGTGAGGATGCCCAGGGCCTAGGCTGCATAGGGTAGCGCTAGCATCCGGGAACTGCGTGCGCTATTGTCCGTATGTGGTTATCAGTGACCACACTGTGTCTTTGGGGATGACAGGGTCTGACTGGTGAGTCCAAGAGGCTGAGTATGATTGGGTACTGTGTGCATAATCATCTCTACTTTACACTGAGACCAGCGAAGGTAAGAAACGACCATCTTATGCTCTGCTCACACAGTAAGCAGCATGGTGTACTGCCTACTCAGCCTGAGAATCTAGGGGCTCGGGTTAACTTCTGCTCTAGAAAGCCCTGGTTGGCACAGCGCCTGGGGCTCACTGCCGCCCTGGAGCTCTGACCAGTTACCAGCAACTTTACCTACTAGGTCAAGCCTTTACCAAAGCCTTCGTCTCTGCGAGAAGCATATACCCAGCCAGGAGTCACTGAGAGGAGCCGAAATCGGAATCAATTCAACCTTACAAGCGACAGAGCCCAGGGTCAATCCTGCTTACATCTGCCAAGCAGGGCATAGAGAGCGTAAGAGATGCAAGATCCTTCACTAGTGCTGCTGAAGATAAATACATAGAATTCATTTGCAGAAAAAGCTTAACTAGAACTGGGGTGTTTCTTGGGGAGAGGACAGTCTGCAAGGAAGGGAACCTTGAGGTATAAGAAGAGGTAGGTATAAGAAAGGACAACCCTTCCAGGCCTTGGGGCTTCCCTGGTGGCTCAGCTGGTAAAGAATCTGCCTGCAATGCAGGAGACCTGGGTTCGATCCCTGGGTTGGGAAGATCCCCTGGAGAAGGAAAAGGCTACCCACTCCAGTATTCTGGCCTAGAGAACTCCATGGACTATGTCATTTAGTAATGTCAGGTTTGGGGTTTTTTTCTGACACTTCTACTTAAAATATTTCACAATTATTTTAAAACCTCTCAGTGAAAAAAATAAAAATCACTAGAGGTTACCAGAGAAGGCACTAAAGACAGAAAAAATCTGTGCCTGCCTCTGTTTACCCACTGCCTTTCAGAGCCCACAGACACCACTGTGTTAACAAGAAATTTATTTCAAACTGCAGCCTACAGACCAATTTCTATGCGATGCTATTTTTTTTAACATTTATTTAACATTTTTTAGTTAAATGTTCAACTTCAACTGCTGAAATTCACAGATATCAATTCAATAGAAATGCCTGAAGCATCTTCTGAAATCCTTTGCCCCGCGCGATACTCTTTTCCAATCCTGATGCGCCTTTCCAATCACAACAAAGTAAAAAAAAAAAAAGCAAAAACACATCACTCTCATCAAGGAAGCAGAGAACAAATTTGTTTACTTTCTTCCCTATCTGTTGACTAAATATTTTTTTAAAAATTACTTCTCAACTGGTGTCTTATAAGGAAATGTGCTAGAAAGGTAAACACTGGCCTTTCTGTTCAGGTTTTTATATTTTAGGAGCAGCAGGTTCACTCCTGATCTCTTTGACATCATTGGTTCTGCCCATCAAATAGAATTCTTTGTTGGGAACAAGATTGACAAAATGAGCAAGGCGGTTGGACATGGCATAAAAAGCTGAAATTGCAGCTATATCCCAGGCATCTTCCTGGTTGAAGCCATGCGCCTCGAGCTTTTTGAAATGGTCATCAGCTTGGGAAATAGCAAGTGCAAATTCCAGCATTGCCTTTTCCCGGGCAGGGAGGTCAGACTTTCTCCAGTTGATACAGACCTGTAAGAAAACACAGTTAGAGGCAGAATCTCTGTCCATCACAACATAGCCAATAAAACACATGGTCTAACAAAAGAAGCATTAATGAAAAAACCTAAGATTAAAGACGTGAAGTGAGGCCAAAATAAACTTTACAGACAGGAAGTATCTTGGTCAAGTTCAATATAACACAAACCTGGAACTCTAGCTCTGCCAGGAAATCTTTGTTCACTCCAAGTACTTCTTTCTCCTCTGAACACCCATAGCATCAAAAACCTCAGAACCAAGATTCAGAGACTCTCAATACATAAGGGCCCACAAATATCAACCTTTTTGTATGAAAAAAAGTGAAGCTCAGATAATTATCCCTTTGTCCCCACTGAATCGCAAATAACTATCAGCTATTAATTTGCAAAATTTAATAGCTGATACTTAAGCAATGACTATGTGCTAAGAATGTGCTCAATGCTTCGTATTCATTATCTCATGTAATTCTTATAAAAATCCTAGGAAGTAATGTTTTTTATTAGTCACTCCCAATTTTACTGGCAAAGAAACTGAAGCTCAGAGAGTTCACACTTTCCCAAGGTCACACAGCTAGAGAGTGGCAGAGCTGGGATATGAATCCAAGTGTATTTGATTCCAATGAGTATACTGATAATCATTACCCTTGCTAAAGCAAAATACTGGAAACCATTAGCAACCTGGGGTTTCCCTGGTGGCTCAGACGGTAAAGAATCTGCCTGCAATGCAGGAAACCTAAGTTTCAATCCCTGGGTCAGGAGAAGAGAATGGCAACCCACTCTAGTTTTCTTGTCTGGAAAATTCCATGAACAGAGGAGTCTGGTGAGCTACAGCCCATGGGATCACAAAGAGTCGGACACAACTGAGTGACTAACACGCACACACACACACACACACACACACACATTAACCACCTAAAAATCGGAAGAACAGCTGGCAAACCATGGTGTGATAGTACATCCTATGATCATTAGGGAGACTATGTTTGAGACTGGTCCTGGATGAGCAAAGTTCTGGTGAATAAGCAGGCGGCTCTGAGAAGGGCAAAGGTGGTGATGTACCTGTGTTGTTTAGCTTTTGGCTGGCAACTGAGGCCTTCGGAACAATTTTCAAGGTCTCCACTCAGGTGGGGTCAGGAAGGAAGGCTGGAGGATAGGAGCAGACTGATGACCCTCCCTCAGGAATAAATGCAGAGAACAGAACATCTGTTTCTGAAGAAACATCTGGCTCAGAAGATCAGGAATTTCACTGTAGGGATGAGTAGGGTTTTGTAAGCTTGGTGACAAACCCGTGTTTACTGTGTCTTTATCCTTGGTTCATTTCTCTGGGAAGAATTAGCACGAGCTCTGACACTCAAAACAGCCTGACTCTGGATGAAACAAGAGTAAGCTGCTGGCTGGGGGGTTGAGACCCATTTCACAGCCAGTCTTGGTGGGGAAGAGCAGGTGGGGGCAGTTCCAGAATGGGAGACTGACAAGCCCAAGCCTGGGGCCCGCTGTACGAAGTAAAAGAAATCTTAAATCGCCAGCCCAGGTTCAATGCATGAGGCAGGGCGCTCAGGGCCAGTGTACCAGGATGATCCCGAAGGATGGGGTGGGGAGGGAGGCGGGAGGGGGGTTCAGGATGGGGAACACATGTACACCCATGGCTGATTCATGTCAATGTATGGCAAAACCACTACAATACTGTAAAGTAACCAGCCTCCAATTAAAATAAATAAATTAATTTTTTTAAAAAAGAAACTGTTTGGGGCCCATTAGGAATAACTAGGGGATAGACTAAACTCACAAGGGCTTCCCTGGTGGCTCAGACAGTAAAGAATCTGCCTGTGATGCAGGAGACATGGGTTCAATCCCTGGTCAGGAAGATCCCCTGGAGGAGGGCATGGCATCCCATTCCAGTAGTCGTGCCTGGAGAATTCCATGGGCTGAGGAGCCTGCTGGGTTGCAGTCCACAGTCACAGAGAGTCAGACATGACTGAAGCGACTGACCATGCACGCATAGACTAAATTCATACTGGAAAATGCATACTATACAGTGTAGCCGAGAGAGTGTAAGCTTTGAAAGTGGACTCTGCCGTTTTAGTTGTGCACCCCACATTAATTCCAGGTCTGAACCTCAAAGGTAAAAGGGTTATAATAAGGTTCAACTTAGGGAGTTGTGTGCATTTAAGAGAATGTCAGGTCTGGCACAAGGCTAGAGCTTAGCTATCCCCTCATCCCAAACATCACGTGCACACAGAAGCAGGTGGGCACAGGAATGGGAAACTGGCACGGGAAGGTGGGCGCTCAACTGGTCAGACAGCACTGGGTTCTTCGAGAAGACCCTGTACTGGGCACTGTGGACAACCACACTATATGAGCACCTGTTGGCCAGGCTGGTCACCAAAATGATGAGCTCCTTGTCAGCTCTGCTGAGCTGGCCTGGGGAGGGAGAAGACAGGAGAGCTGCCATAAGCCTGAAGAGCAGCCCAGAAGAACCTAAACAGGCTCGGCCATATTTTAGCAAGTTGCCCGCCTACCTGCTGACTTATTCATTCCCAGTCCTGTGCTGTGAGCTAACCTATTTTATTTTCTTCACAATACTGAACACTTTCTCAAGTCAACTTGTTCTTTTATCTAGTCGTTCACTGTTTTCTCCTCTCTGAAATATGCTTGCAAGTCTATGTATTTTTCTGATTTGTTCACCACTGTATACCCAGAGGAATGCCTAACAGATATAGTAGTTGCTCAGAAAATATGTGAATGAATTACTAATTCAAGAAGTATTTTCTGAGGCCCATCAGATACTAGACACTTTTTGAAAAGGGGGTTTAAAAAAAAAAAGACATTTTCCAACCTCAAGGGCCATGCTACTTCTAGATAGAGAAGGGCAGAGAAGGGGAGAATCTACTGTGGTAGCTGGTACCATCTGGGAACTTTAGATAATCTTCACAACAACAGCTCTGCAGAGGAGGTATTAATACCATTTTACTAGTAAGAAAACCAAGGCACTGAGACATTTAAGTACTCTGCTGAAGCTCACATCATGATTTATGGTAGAATCAGATTTGAACATGGGACCTGTCTCTTCCCTCTAGGATGGAGAGGCTGAGGCAGTTGTGGAAGATACAGCAGACAGGACCCTGCATGCCATTGGAAAAGGACTGACGAGGGAGGCCGTGAGAGTTCAGAGGAGGAAGAGTCCCTCATAAGTGAAGGCGGGTGAGATGGACTCTGATGGAAAGTTCAGACTCACAAAGCTTGCATAGGAGACAAAGCAGCCCAGAGGCACAGTCAAGTGTGATCCAAATTAAAGAGGAGAGAGACCATGAGGCTGGAGTGCTTGGGAGAGTAAAGCAAACTTCACAGTTCACTTTGACTTGAATGGACAGAACATAAAGAGAGGCTGAAGGAAATGAGGCTGGGAGGCAGGCTGGCATCAAGCCATAGAGAGTCATGGTGACAGGCTGCCTCCCATCTCTGCTGCTCACTCTTCCTTTAATAATAAAATCCCTTAGTTTTATCTGGGCACATGGCCACAGAGCCTCCCTTGAAGCTAGATGTGATACAGGTCTAGCCAATGGGAGGTAAAAGGAACTGATGGGTGTGGCTTCCATGTCATGACCATAAAAGAAGGGCTATGTGTCCACACATACCCTTCTTTCTTTTTCTGCAGGTAGTAGTGGTAAATCCACATGAGCAGGTAAGCAAGGGAAATTCCAGATGGCAAACAACACTACACTGCCCCTCAGAAGCTCACATGAGACTATAGGAGAGACAGAGAGAAAAAAATACCTTGTTTAAACCCATGTGTCTTTGGTCTGAGCAACAGCAGCCTAACCTGAATCCTAAGCAAGAAATCCATGATTACCGATCTAAAGTCCCTGACCTTTATCCAGGGTGTTGGAGGGAGCCAGAGAGGGTCTTTGAACACAAAGAAAGTCGAACCAGAGTTATCACCTAACTTATTTCCGTTCTATACCTATAACCATCAAGTAACATTCAGACCTCAGCATCAGAATCCAGATGTCTCTGCCAGCTCCAGTCCTTCTGAGCTTCTCCCTAGCTCCACAGTAATCTGGGACTATGTGGGAATGAACTCTAGCAAGCAGGCACCTGGATCTTATCTAAAGATGACTTAGCACTTCCCCCCGCCCCCCACTTACCTGTTTTCTTGTTACAGATGATATTGTAATAAGCAAAGAAGGCTCTGAATTCCAGTGGCCGGTGAGAAAACACTTTAAATACATTTGGTAAAAATCCTGTCTGCAGAGAAGGAGAGAAACAGGGAAATGTAAAATGACAACTAAGAACAGGATTGGCAAATAGTAACTGGTAGTTCCCATACTGTCTGCTGAATGCCAGGTGCAGTCTTAAGAAGGCCACAGCCTTGTGTCAAAGCACAACCCACACATTCTTTCACGTTTTAGGGGATTGTAAGGGTTACTTCTAAAGGCATATGTAATTTCTTTTTAGTAAGGTATTTTATAAAATTTAGAGAGTTGTATGTAAACTAAATGATACTTCTTAGAATTTAGGCTATACTTATTACCCTCCTGCTCACAGAGGGGCTGGTGGTGCTCATTTATTTCTAAGAATTAAATCAGTAACAAGACTTGATATTAGAAGTACTCTGTAAAGTTCTTTCATACATCCAATCTCGTTTTTTCTTCTCCACAACTCTCTAAGGTAGGTAAGGCAAGGATCATTATCCCAGTTTACAGATAAGGAAACTAAGGCCCAGAGAGGTTGAGTGACTTGCGCAAGGCCAAAACAAATCTAAAAGGCAGGTCTGTGATTTTGACATTGGGTTTTCAGTCTGTTTTCTTTTCTTTTTAAAAAAAGATATTTATTTACTTATTTATTTGGTTGCTCTGGGTCTTTGTGGCACGTGGGATCCCTGATCTTGGCTGTGGCTCAATGGCTTAGATGTAGCATGCAGGATCTAGTTGTGGCATGTGAACTCTTAGTTGTAGCATGTGGGATCTAGCTCCCTGACCAGGGATGGAACCCAGGCCCTATGCATTGGGAATGCAGTCTTAGCCACTGGACCACCAGGGAAGTCCCTCAGTATGTTTGCCAATGGGATGCTATGGCAGACAACTATTGACTGCTACCCAGGAGCCATTTCTTCCCTCTTCCCTTGACAGTGGATACTGGATGTTGTTCAGATATCAGATTGCCATGGCTCCAGGGAAGGTTAAACCCTTCCCCAACCCCACTGGGTGAATCCTGATTGATCTAAACCAATTATAGTGATTCTATTCTACTTGTCAGTGATTAGTCTAGGAATGGGCATGTGACACCATTATGCCCAATGAGAAATGAAGGGAAATCAGCTGGGCGCCTTCTCTCCCCAAAAGGAATATGAGGAAAGGGTGTGACCTCCACATCCATTCTAGGAGCTGTGCAAGGATGTAATGTTTGCTGCTGTTATACCCAGGGACCAGGAGATCACAAGTCTGAGCACAGAGTTATCATTTCAAGGAAGTCAGAGCTAAAAAAGGCCAAGAACTTGATCCTTGATATCGCTGAGCCACTGGATTAACGATGCAGGAATCACCCTGTGTCTGGAGCTACTGGTATACAAGGCACTGAACTGTCCTTGCTGTTGTATCAGCTGAACTGGGCTTTTTGTTACCTGTAGCTGAAAGCACTCTAACTGATAATAGATGCTACAGTGCATTACTGATCTAGAAGACATGGTAAAAAGAACCATTTATGTCTGCCGGGGCGGGAGCTGGGGAAGAGGTGATGATGTGAGGAGGTATAGACAGGTGCTGAGACAGAGGCTGGGGGCTCCAAACCTTCCCCACCGGAGCAGGTGGGTCTCTCTCTCTCTCTCTCTCTCTCTCTCTCTCTCTTATATATATATGTATATATATATATATATAAATGGATTTACATACAAGATTCTGTCTGGGAAAAAAAAATCCACAAGGTTTCAGCACCAAGTTTCAAAAACAAAAGTTTAGAGTAAACCTCTGCATCCAGACAAGGGTTTTATAATTTGACAATATAAAGCACCAACTTTAAAAATACCTTGGACTTCGCTGGTGGTCCAGTGGTTAAGAATCTGTCTGCCAATGCAGGGGACACAGGTTCGATCCCTGGTCGTGAAAGAACCCACGGGCCTCAGGGCAGCTAAGCCTGTGAACTACAACTACTGAAGCCTGTGCGCTAGAGCCCCTGTTCCACACGAGAAGCCGCTGCAGTGAGAAGCCTGCGTACGTAGCCCAACTGGAGAAAGTCTGCATGCACAACACAAAACCCAGCACAGCCAGAAACAAATAAATAAGACATTTTAAATAAATAAATAAAAAGTATCCTCAAGAAATAAATTCTGGGATGTTCAAAAAGACACCTGTATAAACACCTGTTACAAGTCACAAATATCCAAGATTGGGAGATTGCTGAAATAAATTAAAACATCTCTATTATACAGTGCTACATCATGCAGCCATTAAACATGATGTGTTAACCTAGAAAAATGTTCATGTTAACATGATCTCATTTAAAAAATTACATGTATACTTATTTTTAAAAAATAGGGAAGGAGAAGTGCTACGAGTGGCTGACTTTGGTGGAATTTTTATTTTTGAAATTTTTGCTTATTTTTCTAATTTTTCAGTACCTAATTGCAGGAAGGAACAAGGTACCGCTCACACTTATTGAAGCATCTGGCACATATCTCATGGTTCTATCTCCACACCATATTTCAGCGCTAAAGGGAACTACGGAACACACCTCAGGCACAGTGGGCAGAGAACTGAGTGACAGACTCTCAGACTTAGAAGGCTGTGCCTAGGACGAGAGGGAAAAGTGCATGTTCTCCTGCCTGGGAACGCCGAAGGAAGGGCTCGCCCCCAGCGGGGACCTGGGCGGACCGCAGCAAGCAGCCCCAGGGGTTACCCTCCAGCCAGCAAAGGTCTGCGCTGGCTGTGGCTCTCTGCAGGAGGCGAGCGTCTCTCCTTCTTTTCCATCTCCTCCATGAGCTCTCAAATGTCAAAAGGCAGGTCCTTTTCGTAGGGAACGGGGTAACGGCTGATGGGTTTGCACTTCTCTTCCTGCTGCTGAGACTCATAAAGGCGCAAGTTCAGGGTCACCAGAGGCAACTTTTTCCAAAACCTGTTGGTCACAAGGCGAAGAGGAGACTGAAAGGAAGCAAAGGCAGGATTGGAGTGGGCCACCAAAGGCATGGCTTGGATAGCTTGTTTGTGTATCTGGACTTAAAGAAAAGACGGTGCCTTCTGGGTCAATTCCCATTAATCACAAGCAATTCTTGAGCAATTTTGAAAAGGACTCTGAGCTCAACAAGAAATAATGCTGTAATCCATTGATAATGTCTGACATGAGAAGAGGATATTGAGGGCATGATGGTCCAAATAACATATATACAATGCTTGCCTTAAAGCCCAGCTCAGATACCACCTAAGAACAATAAAACCTCCTGGGGTTCTTCAACGCCATGAAGATTTCTCTGAAGCCTTTTAAGGCTACCAAATGATGGCCAGGATTTATATATATCATCTGCTGTCAATAGCAATGATAATAACTGTCATATAATGAGCACCTAGTAGGTGTCAGGTCTTCTGCACACACTCCCCAAAACTCCCAGCAATCCTGTACTTTACAGATATGAAATCTAAGGATCAGATGGATTAGGTCACACAGAGATAAAATTCAGGTCCATCTGACTCCAAAGTCTTCATTATTCCCACTTTACAATCCTGTCTCTTAAAAAAGAATCTAACTAACAAATATAGAAAACTAACAATTTTACATTTATTCTAAATGAAAACTGTGAAAAACCAACATAAATCTAAAAGGGCAACCTCATTTTTTTTACATTAAAAAAATTATAGTTGATTTACAATGTTGGGATAATTACAGCTGAACAGCAACGTGATTCAGTTATATACACATACATGTATAGATACATACATACACACATACATATATGTATATATACATACTCTATTTTTAATGTTCTTTTCCATTATGGTTTATCATAAGATACTGAATATAGTTCTCTGTACTATACAGTAGGACCTTGTTGTTTATCCTTTCTATATATAAAAGTCTGTATCTACTAACTGCAGCTTCCCACTGCATCCCTCCCTCAATCCCCTTTCCCATGGCAACCTGTTCTCTATGTCCATGATTCTGTTTCCAGATGGGTTCATTTGTGTCATGTTTTAGATTCCCCTCTAAGTGATATCATACGGTATTTGGCTTCTCTTTCTTATCTACTTACTTCACTTAGAATGATAATCTCTAGTTGCGGCAAATGGCATTATTTTATTCTTTTTAATGACCGAGTAGTATTCCACTGTGTATATGTACCACATCTTCTTTATCCATTCACCTCTCAGTGGACATTCCCACATCTTGGCTACTGTGAACAGTGCTACTATAAACATAAGGATGCATGTATTTTTTTGAATTACAGTTTTATCTGGATGTATGCCCAGGAGTGGGATTGCTCAATCATATGGTAATTCTATATTTAGTTTATTTATTTATTTTTATTTATTTATTTATTTATTCTAAGGAATCTCCATACTATTTTCCACAGCGGCTGCACCAACTTACATTCCCACCAACAGTGTAGGAGGGTTCCCTTTTCTCCACATCCTCTCTAGCATTTGCTATTTGTAGACTTTTTAATGATGGCCATTCTGACCGGTGTGAGGTGGTACCTCACTAGAGTTTTGATTTGCATTTCTCTAATAATTAGAGATTTTGAGCATCTTCTCATGTGCCTATTGACCATCTGTATGTCTTCTTTGGAGAAATGTCTATTTAGGTCTTTTGTAATGGGTAGCCTGTTCATACATTTTACCATACAAGGTTCTAAAATGGATGCAAGAAAACAAGATTATGCTTTCCTAGAAAACTCAGTCTGGTCAGAATCCAAATGTGAAAGACAGTATAATATAGGGCTGTCTGAAGCCCAACTGCCTGGGTCCAAATCCTGACTCTGCTACTTAGTGTTATGTGATCAGAGGCACGCTACTTCTGTCCCTCCATTTCTTCATCTATAAAGTATGAATTATAATAAAACCAACTCATAGAGCTGTTATGAGGATTTAATGAGTTAATACACACAAAGCTATTAAAACAGAGCCTTGCATTTAGTAAATACTGTGTATTAAATAAAGTGTTACAGGTTTAAAATAAAGGTGTGATTAAAGTATATTGGGTACATTATGGATCTATCAATTGACATTTGCTTACATATTCAATATGAGACCCACAGAAAAGATGTGGACAGCTCCCTTCACAGAACCCACCTGCCAATACAGGAGACTTAAGGTTTGATCCCTGGGTCAGGAAGGTCCCCTGGAGAAGGAAATGGCAACCCACTCCAGTATTCTTGCCTGGAGAATCCCATAGACAGAGGAGCCTGGCAGGCTATAGTCCATGGGGTCACGCAGAGTCAGACACAACTGAAGCGACTTAGCAACTTCACATCCTCTGGGGACCCCGATGGGTTCTATCTACTGTATGCAGCAGCCTACCTGCCTGCCTTTCACATCTGGCACCTTACCTATGTGCCAGCATATACATCCGACTAAAGGGGAAGGCCTAGGCTGTGAAACTCTGTAGCTTTTCTACCTTAGTCTTCCCTACTCATTAGCTAGGGTGGGGCAGGTATCTGAGTATCCGGGCTGCAGACTGGCCACTGGTCCATGAGACTGCTAGGCCAAAAAGCTCTGCCCACATAGATTCATACTCTCTGGGATCTGAACTGGGAGATCAGAAGTGAGCCAGGGGGCAGTGAGAGCTGGAGCTGAAAAGTCATGAGGTAAAGCCAGGCCACTGGGGCCGTGCTGGTCAGCTGTGCACCGAAGGAGCAAGAGAGAAATCAGGAGTAAACGGCAGCTATGAGAGGGGGAAAAGACTCAGGACAGAGGGTCAGGAAGAACACTGGTGGTAGGAGGAGGTGCAGACAGACAAGAAGCAGGACTGAGTAACAGACTTGTTCGTGACACAGTTCCCAGGGTCTGGCTGCAGAGGTCCTCGGAGGTACCAAAATGACCTCTCGGTTTCAGTTTACATGTAACATGATGCTTACTTTTATAATACTCGAGACAGGACCCATGCATTGCCAAGAAGAACCAGAATGACAAGAAGAAAGCAAACATGTCTTCTCAATTGATGAACCTTCTCTAACCCAAAGAAAACAATGGCATTGGAAGTAAAGAGCTCCTATCACATAAGCTTGTTTTAAAAATAAACAAAAAGTAAAAAAAATAAATAAAATTAAAAAAAATTTTTTTAAATAAACAAAAAGTAAACACTCATAAAATGCTTAATACATGCCTAATATTATCCTGGCTGCTTTATCTATATATTAACTCAAGATATGTTGGTACTGTTCTTGTTCTCATCTTAAAAATGAGAAAACATTTCTCCTTCTCTGTGCCATCTCAAAATAGGCACAGGAAAGATAAGTCACAAGAGTCTACAAGTCACAGAGCAGGATTCAAACCCAGACAGTCTACCTCCCAAGTCCATACTCATAATCTTTGTGCTCTGTTGTATATACAAGCTCATCGACAAGGACAACTACTACCTTTTTTTTTTAATCCCTAAATCCAAACTAATCTATAAATGTCAGGCCTTGTCCTCCTATTCCCCTAAACACTTTCAAAATTTTCATTCTGAACCTTGGATAAACAGAATACTATTCAAAAAGAACAACTTCCATTAGTACTTTACCAGGCTTATTGGTAGGAGCTTTATAGGTATTGTCCTCTGAACTTTAAATGAAATGTCACCACTGTACATTCCTCCATTGGGGCACACTGGACCTCAGCTACCATGAATGAGTTCAAGATCAGTACTGACACATCTTTTTCAAGAGAAGCTGGAAATTGAAGTTCAAAATAAGGCCTGCTGTCTGCTTGATGATGCAGCAAGAAATAGGACATAGGACTACGTACCTAGCATAGCAAGGAAGCACCGCCTGTGATTGTGGGTAAAATCAGAAAACACAGCCAGCTCCATCTTCCAGTTTCACAGGGCACTAAGCCCCAAATGCTGGACTTTTCCCCTGGCACAGCCGCCTGTGAACCGTGGGCACATCTCTGTGGAAGTGGAGGGGGGGCAGCTATGTCCTTGATTCTGTGATTCTGTGTCCTTGACTCTTTGCCCTGCTTGTTTGCCAGTTTGATACTACACTGAAATAAAAACAACCTACAGGTGATATTATTCTTTCCAATCTTTGAATTCATACTGGGTGTTCTGGATTAGCTCATCAGAAATTTTCAAGTAAAACTGCCTGATTATTAAATGTTGACTCAACTGTTTTTCCATGAGCACAGATGTGGCAGGACTGTTGGCCACTGGGGCTCTATTTTGGCTACATGGAAGTTGACTACAGTCGCCTGCCAACTTTTATGTTTGGAATCTTCCATAACAAAACAAATTTAAAATGATAATTATTTTTTAAAAACCTGTGGGACAAATACATATTTTTTAAAAGTCTGTAAAATATTAGCTTACATCTGCGAACGTAAAAAGCCAATTGATGAAACTGTCTGAGGTTATGTACTCAGGCACAGTACTTGACATTAGATGAGTATAAAATGACAGCTGTTATTGGTGAACTACAGGTTAAAACTTCTTTTAATTTTGTAAAAATATCAGATACCTCATGATTCTAAAATATAGACGCTGGGTTCCATTTTGTTGTTGTTGGTCAGTCGCTAAGTTGTTTCTGACTCTTTGTGACTCCATGGACTACAGCACGCCAGGCTCCCCGTCCTCCACTGTCTCCCGGAGTTTGCTCAAATTCACATCCATTGAGTTGACGATGCTAACCATCTCATCCTCTGCCACAGCCTTCTCCTTTTGCCTTCAATCTTTCCCAGCATCAGGGTTCCACTACCAGTGGTTATACTTCAGTTCAGTCGCTCAGTCGTGTCTGACTCTTTGCAACCCCATGGACAGCAGCATGCCAGGCCTCCCTGTCTATTACCAACTCCCACAGCTTGCTCAAACTCATGTCCATGCGTCAATGATGCCATCCAACCATTTCATCCTCTGTTGTCCCCTTCTCCTCCTGCCTTCAATCTTTCCCAGCATCAGGATATTTTCCAGTGAGTTGGTTCTTTGCATCACGTAGCCAAAGTATTGGAATTTCAGCTTCAGCATCAGTCCTTCAAATGAATATTCAGGACTGATATCCTTTAGGATGGACTGATTTGATCTCCTTGCAGTACAAGGGACTCTCAAGAGTCTTTTCCAACACACAGTTTAAAACCATCAATTCTTCAGCACTCAGCTTTCTTTATAGTCCAACTCTCACATCCATACATGACTACTAGAAAAACCATAGCTTTGACTAGACAGACCTTTGTTGGTAAAGTAATGTCTCTGCTTTTTAATATGTGTCATCTGCATATCTGAGGTTATTGATATTTCTCCCGGCAATCTTGATTCCAGCTTGTGCTTCATCCAGCCCAGCGTTTCTCATGATGTACTCTGCATAGAAGTTAAATAAGCAGGGTGACAATATACAGCCTTCACGTACTCCTTTCCCGATTTGGAACTAATACAGCACAATCCAAAAAGAAAAAAATCAGTACACTGGACATCATCAAAATTTAAAACATGCTTCAAAAGACACCATTACAAAGATGAATAGACAATCCATAGACCAATAAAAAATATTTGCAAATCATGTACCTGATAAGGGATTTGTACCCAGAATATATTTTTAAATATTTTATAATTCAATAAGACAGCAAATAACACATTTTAATAGTGGGTAAAAGATGTAAATAGACATTTCACCAGATTAGTCATACAGATGGTCATTTAGTACATGAAAAGATGCTCAACATTATTACTTATTTGGGAAATTAAAAATAAAACCACAATGAATTAATACTTCACACCCACTTTAATCAAAAAGACAATAACCAGTATTAGTGAGGATGTGGAGAAACTAGGACTTTTATATACTGGTGGGAGAAATGTAAAATGCTCAGCATCATTAGAAAAGTTTGGCAGTTTCTTAAAAAGTTAAATATAAATTTATCACAAGCCCAGCAATTCCTATTTTAAGTACTAAATCCGTGAGAAATGAACTCATACATCCACAAAGGCTTGTATGCAAATGCTAACAGTATTATTCATAACAGTCAAAAAGTGAAAACAACCCCAATGGCCTTCAACTTGTAAATGGATAAACAAAACATAGTGTATCCATGAAATACTGGGTTGGCAAAAGTTTATTTGGAATTTTCCGTAAGATATTACAGAAAAACCTGGACAAACTTTTTGACAAACCCAGTAGAATACTATTCAGAAATAAAAAGCAATGAACTACTAATACATTCTACAAACGTCAGTTCAGTTCAGTCGCTCAGTCCTGTCCGACTCTTTGCGAGTCCGTGAATCGCAGCACACCAGGCCTCCCTGTCCATCACAAACTCCGGAGTTTACTCAAACTCATGTCCATCGAGTCGGTGATGCCATCCAACCATCTCATCCTCTGTCGTCCCCTTCTCCTCCTGCCCCCAATCCCTCCCAGCAAAAGGGTCTTTTCCAATGAGTCAACTCTTTGCATGAGGTGGCCAAAGTATTGGAGTTTCAGCTTCAGCATCAGTCCTTCCAATGAACACCCAGGGCTGATCTGCTTTAGGATGGACTGGTTGGATCTCCTTGCAGTCCAAGGGACTCTCAAGAGTCTTCTCCAACACCACAGTTCAAAAGCATCAATTTTTCGGCGCTCAGCTTTCTTCACAGTCCAATTCTCACATCCATACATGACCACTGGAAAAAACATAGCCTTGACTAGTCTGCATCCTAGGGGTGTGTATAAATTTGGTAGTTTCAACAGAGACAGATGCAGCATCTTTCTTTTGCATGTAGATATCCAGTTGTCCCAACACTACTTGGGACAATAGTACTGGAAGATTTTTCTTCTCCCAGTGAATTGTCTTGGCACCCTTGTCAAAAACCAATTGACCAAATTGTGAGGGTTTACCTCTGTATTCTCAATTGTATTCTGCTCATCTACATCTATGCTTATGTCTCTGGCTATCTTAATTACTGTAAGCTTTGTAGTAAATCTTGAAAGCAGAAGTATAATTCCCTCAACTTCATTCTTTTTTAGTGTTTTTTTGGTGGGGGTGTGTGTGCAGTGCTTCTCTAGGTCCCTTGCATTTCTATATGAGTTTTAGGATCCATTTATCAAATTTTGCAATGAAGACAGTAGAGATTTTGACAGGGACTGCTTTAAATCTGTTTATCACTAACTCCTCTGATCCATGAACATGAGGGTACCTTTCCAATTATGTAGATCTTTAAGTTCTTTCAACAGTGTTTTGTAGTTCCCAAGGTTTTAAGGTGGTTTCTTTTGTTAAATTTATTCCCAAATGTTTAATTCTCTTTGCTATTGTAAAATAGACTCCTTAGAAATTTACATATACCAGATCATAGCACCTGCAAGTTTTACTTCTTTCTTTCCAATTTAGATACCTTTTATTTTTCTTGCCAAACTGCCCAGGATAGAATCTTGAATACAACGCTGGATAGAAGTGAAGAGAGCAGACCTCCTTGTCTTGTTCTTGACCCTAGGGAGAAAGTTTTCATTCTTTCACCGTTAAGTATAATGTTAGCTGTGGGTTTTTTCTATAAATGTTCTTTATTAGGTTTAAGTGGTTCCTTTCTAATTTCAGTTTGTTTTTTTTATCATAACAGGATGTTGGACTTTTCCACATGCTTTTCATCCATCTACTGAGATGATAATGTGGATTTTATTTTATTGATATGGTATATTATATTGATTGATTTCAGATGTTAAAAGACCAGGTATTCCTGGGATAAATACCATTTCGTCATGGTATGTAACCCTTTTTATATGTTACTGTATTCAGTTTGCTAGTATTTTGTTGAGGATTTTTGTGTTTATATTCGTAAGGAATACTGATCTATGATTTTCTTTTCTTGTGATATCTTTCGTTCTGATATTAGGGTAATATTGGCTTCATAGAATGAATTAGGCTATGTTCCCTCCTCTTCTATTTTTGGGGTAGAGTTTGTATTAATGGCTATTAATTCTTTAGATATTTGGCAGAACTCATCCGTGAAGCCGTCTGGGCCCAGGCAGACTCCATCTTACTGCTCTTACTGATGAGTTTGTTCATCTCACAACCTCTCGTGAGACTCCAGGCCGATATCAATGCATTGCCACTGAGCTCTAAACTCCCGCTTCACTGCCTGCTCTGAGAACATGGATCTGGGCCTTTAAAACATTTTTCCTTTGCTATCTATCACGACGACACGCTTTGTAGGCAGAATGCCCTGCAGAAGCCCTGCAGAAGGAGTGAGACTTGGCTGGTGGCTCCACTGTGCTCTCTGGCATATTCCTGCAGTGCCTCAGCTTCTCCAGCATCAGCTCCTGTTTTGATTGGTGGGTGGAATCACCCAGCAGTCCGCAGTTTCCCCTAGCATGCTGTTAGGCAGTTTTATAACAGATGCTTCCAAGAGACACCTCCCCAGGTATAGCTTTCCCTCGCATCCTAGAAATGCCACCAAGTTCTGAAGGGTTGATTTCCAGCAAGTTCCACTGGCACAATTTCTTTATTCATTTATTGGCTGTGGTGGGTCTTCCTCACTGCCTGTGAGCTTTCTCTAGTTGTGGAGAGTTTAGGCTTCTCATTGTGGTGGCTTCTCTTGTGGCGCATGGCTCAAGGTATGTGGGCTTCGTAGTTGCCGCTCATGGGGCTCTAGAGCATTGCTCAGCAGTTGTGGTGCATGGGCTTAGCTGCTCCACAGCATGTGGGACCTTCCAGGACCAGGGATTACACTAGGTGTCCCTTGCATTGCAAGGTGGATTCCTAATCACTGGACCATCAGGGAAGTCTGGCACAGATTTCTAATGACTTCCTGCCATTTAACAAGCCATGACAATGTCCTCTACAACAAGGTCTCAATCAGGCCAGGCCAGTGGAGAGAGATTTTTGCTTAGGTAAGCTAAGTACTACGAGTAATGGCTGTTGCTTACATCCGCTATTCTTAAACCCTTTAAAGCTCTCTTTAGTTTTCACAAGCCATAATCATTTGTGATTAAAATGTTTATACCAAATAGATTCTCACTTGTGTAGTGATAATTGTGAGCATTTTGTTTAAATTCTTTACTTGAATAAAAATATTAACACTTCCATGGATTCTTTTCCTATTAATTTCTGTATGTAAATTAGCATTTATAATTTTTAGAAACCTGTGAACTAAAAAAATTTAAAGATTCATTCAAATTCTACTTCTTTATGGACATCTGTTCTGACTCCTACCTTCCTCCCACATAGAGGTAATCATTTCATCTTTTGTACTCTCCGGGCTGACTCCCTAATCAGGTCGTTATAGTCAGTTACACTTGGTATTTCCAAGTGGAGACAGTCATCTCCCCCAGGGCAGGGACCATGATTCAGCTGGCTTCCGGGCTCATTGCCCAGCTCAATTCCTGGTCCAGGGCAAAAGCTCAACTAGTCTTGACTGAAAGTTACAAAAAACGCCCAACTTCACCAGTCAACAAAGAAAAGCAACTGTGAGATAGCACTTTTCCAGCTTCTCAAGTAGCAAAGATTTCTAAGCAGAAATCCAGAAGGCCATGATCTCGACCAACCTTTCCGAAGGGCAATTCGGTTATTCTCTCGAGGGAAACGCTAAGAAATGCGGCGGTATGTCCCAGAGGCAGCCGAGGGCGGTACCACCCCTGCTGCACAGGCTCTAGGCCCGCAAGTCCCCCAAACAGGCAGCTGGCCTAATCCACCCTGGTGGACAGGCCCGGAAGACCCCACGCACCAGCGCAAAGCCACGCGCGGCCTCAACGCTGAAAGGCGCGCCGTCGACCGCACGGGCCCCGGCCTCCTCTTCATTCCCCAATCGCAGCGGCCACTTTCACATCCAAAAAAGGCTGCATGCGCCATTCTAAAAGCGAACTTCTCAACGAGCCCCCACACCCGACCCGCACCGCCTGAGACCGGGTCCGCGGCTCTGAGCCGGGCTCCGCACTCTTGGTTGCGGTATCGGCTTCCACCCTCTCACGCGGGTGGACCTCAGCACCCCGGGGCCTGCCCGCCGCGCCGACCACGGCCACGGCCACGTGCACGACGCCGAGACTGCAGAGCACCAACATTGCGGCACGCGACACACAGACCAGAATGCCTCCAGCGTGCTCCGCCCTCTGGGCGTGTCGTGCAGGGCACCGCCCTCCAGGCTCCTTCGACCCGCCCTCCAGTCTCAGGTGACTGTTCTTTTCCAGACCCATGCTTGCCACTGTACCAAAGTTACATTTCAGTTGGCCTTTATTATTGTATTTGGGGCTTCCCTTGTGGCTCAGTTGGTAAAGAATCCACCTGCAATGCAGGAGACCTGGGTTCTACCCCTGGGTCGGGAAGATTGCCTGCAGACGGGAAAGATTACCCACTCCAGTATTCTGGCCTGGAGAATTTGATGGACTGTATAGTCTCTGGGGTGCAAAGAGTCTGATACGACCGGGCGACTTTCACTTTCACTTCATTGTATTTAGTTGATTCACCAGCGTCTTATAAAATTGTGAAGGGATGTTAGAGATGGCCTAAAATCCTAAAAATCTAAAGACTCAGGTTGGAAGCAGATACCTCAAAGAGATGAGCAGTAGAAATAGAGGACAGCTAAAAGCCATCGGTCAGGGCCACGCCCTCCCAAGTCCCCAGGAGTTTCGACTCCTACTGGATAATCTGACCAACGCTAATTGGAGGTACGGGTTGACAGAGGAAACTGTGATTTCAAGTGAGAGCCTTGAAAGGCAGAAGGGCAGACCTGATGTGCTATTGATTCGCAATTCAGCTGCTCTTCACCTGGGCAACTAAAGCGTGCTCCAAGGAAAACAGCAGCAAAAATTTAACTGCAGTTACTGATTTTCCCAGACCGTGGAGGGGAAGCTCAGTTATACGGAAATATGCATGTGATATGTAAATATTTTCGGGCGGGAGGGAAACGCACTCCAAAATGTCAACATTCATTTTCATTCATTCATTCACCAGGTATTTATTTCGTGCCAGGACCTGAGCTAGAAAAAAAAGTGAGAACTAGCTGACAGCCTAGCAGAAAGACAAACAGGGAGCAAGACTAATGCTTTTCATCTTCTTTCTATTCTTCTCTGGTCTTCCACAACGTGAATAGATAAAAGTTTCCTATGCAAAAGAAAATATCGAATACTCTTCCTGGTAAAAGATTAGCGGTCCCTCTGAGGGCAGAGTCAAAAGAGAGAGCCAACTCCCGAAGGCCTGCTCAGTTCCCAAGGTTTCCACGAAACGAAAGGTGGCGGCGTCTCATATCCCACTATGCATCTCAGACACCGGGAGATGAGGCTCCGCGACTGACTCAAGC
Organism: Cervus canadensis; assembly: GCF_019320065.1. Classification (NCBI taxonomy): domain Eukaryota; kingdom Metazoa; phylum Chordata; class Mammalia; order Artiodactyla; family Cervidae; genus Cervus; species Cervus canadensis. Next base: position 11,666,525 of record NC_057399.1, read on the forward strand.
TACGCGTTTCTCCTGTGGACCTGCGAAAAGACTGCTGGATGGGCAGCCAGCTACAGACACAATCCTAGCCACCTTGAGGGAACCCGCCGACCCCCCGCGATCGGACTTTGAAAACAGGTTCAAGTCCCACAAGCCTGTGCTGCCGGAAACGGAAAGCCTTGGGCGGGCTGGCGATTGGACGCGGAGCCGGAAGCCGGAAACTGTGTATAGTGACGGCCGTGATGGCCGAAGCAGCGGGTATTCCCGCGGAGTCCCTGGCTGGCTGCAGGGCGCGGGCAGCGCGGACGGTGCTAGATCAAGTGGTGCTGCCGGGCGAGGAGCTGCTGCTGCCAGAGCAGGAGGACGGAGAAGGCCCAGGAGGTGCAGGGGAGCGACCGCTGCGCCTAAACGCCGCAGCGCGCTCCCGGGGACGCGTGGTGTGCGGCCCAGGCTTGCGGCGCTGCGGCGACCGACTGCTGGTCACCAAGTGCGGCCGGCTCCGTCACAAGGAACCCGGCAGTGGCAGCGGCGGTGGCGTTTACTGGGTGGACTCGCAGCAGAAGCGGGTGAGCTGGGATTCTGGAGGGGTTGTCAGGCCGGGAGAAGGCTGAGGATACTCTTCGGAAGCATGGAAGGGGCCCTGGAGCCTTCCTCTGATAAGGCTAGCCAAACGCCACCGGAGGCTTGTACTTACTTCTACAACTCCTTTAGAGGGACCGTGAACAGCTGGAACGTGGCCCTAGACGGGCTACCAGGAGAAAAAAGAGCCTGGGAATATAAGGGCACATAAGGGAATAGAGACTGAGAGCCGTGGTCATTGTCTTCAAAACCCCATAGGTCAGGGAGCAGCAGACTTGCCTTTCGGAGTTCCAAAGAATCAAGTTCAATGAATGGATGTCGCAGGGAGTTCAGGTTCCCTTAGAATAAATAAGACATTTCACATAGGAAGAAACTAACAACAGAATGGCCTTGCTTGATTGTGAGGACCCCTGTATCACTGGACTCTTGCAAACAAAAGCTAGGGAGTTTCTGATAATAATAAAGAAGAGATAAGATGCTGCTGCTGCTGCTGCTAAGTCGCTTCTGTCGTGTCCGACTCTATGCGACCACATAGATGGCAGCCCACCAGGCTCCCCCATCCCTGGGATTCTCCAGGCAAGAGGACTGAAGTGGGGTGCCATTGCCTTCTCCAGAGATAACATGATACAGACTTAAGTGAACACTGTTAGAAGCTGGAAATCTGAGAGTTTTATCATGTGATTGGTTTTCTTTTAGGGAGTGTGACATATGGTCAGGTTTGTTGTAAGGTTTGTGTTGATTTGTAAACATGGATTTTAAAATATTTTCTAAATATTTAAATGACAAACGTAACAACTGAGGACTTGCTGAAGATGTCTTAAAAATGATTGTCCAAAAAAAAAAAAAAATGATTGTCATTTATGGTTGTTCTCTCATTCTTTCTTTTGTAGTATGTCCCAGTGAAAGGAGACCATGTGATTGGCATAGTGACAGCTAAGTCTGGAGACATATTCAAAGTTGATGTTGGAGGGAGTGAGCCAGCTTCTCTGTCTTACTTGGCATTTGAAGGTGCAACTAAAAGAAACAGACCTAATGTGCAGGTAACAATAAGACCTTTGGTTTCCGAAGTAACAAATATCCATTTCCCAAACAGTCATACATCCAGAAGGCTACCAAAACTGTCCTGTTTTCCTAGCGCTATTGGATGATCTTGGAGCATCTTTCTAATCACTCCAGGCTTCAAGAGTTCTTTCAGATGCTCCACCTCTGAGACCAGAGCCACAGATTTAGTTTACATTTGCTATGTTGGGGGATGTTTTTATCTCTGCTGAGTTGAAAGGTTATATCTGTTATTTGTTACATCCATATACACTGGACAAAGAAGTAAGCCAGAGGCTTAGGGAGGAAGGAAGGAACAATGGTGGAAGTTGCCATATCACTCATCCATCTTTCCTGGATGTGGGTCCTGGGACTTGTATCTCACAGCTTCAGTTACATCACTGTTTCCCAACAATCCCATTTTGGAGCTGACAGAGGAGCAGTCTTGCTACTTCAAGTTTCAACTTGGGTTTTTCAGGTAGGAGGGCCACACACGTCCTGTCCATCCAAGCCAGAAATTTGGAGGTTTCTTTGCCTTTTCTCACTCATCCCTCGTGTCAAGTCTCTCTGATTTGCCACGTGTCCACCCCTTTATTTCCACTTTGCAAGTTCAGGCCTTGGCTGTCTCTTGACTGGACTTAAGTCAGTGACCTCCTTAGTAGCATCCTGCCTATACACTTCTGCCCCTTTATCCAGGCTTTTAAGAGCTGACAGCCTCTCATACCCTTTTCTTCAAAAGCAAAAGTTCTTCAAAGCCTACATGTTACTATTTCCAGAGGTCTTCCCTTATCCATAATTGTAGCTCCATGTGGCCCTGCCTGAATTACACCGAACTATTTAAGAGCACCACTGAATTCATAACTTCCCGCTCCTGTACCTTTGCTTATGCTGTTCCCTCTGTCTGGATTGCTTTATCCTCTTCTCAACCTGTGGAACACATTCTGGCCTTTCAAGACCCAGGCTGAGCACCACTACCCCTCTGTAAAAACATCCCTGATTTTCAGTCACTTTTCTTACTTACTGGATTCAGCTGTGAATGAAGTTTGTTTACATATTATCCCCACTGCCCTCTGAAACTAAATGCTTCCAAAAGGCAGAGAATGTTCTTTCTCTAGTTCCTTGAGTCACCAACAGCTGTTGGTACTTTACTCTCCATCTCCATAGTTTTCGTCATTTTGAAGTTCAGCTGTTGAGGTTTTTAAAGTAATTCTTGTATGGAGAACAGTCAGTGGATTACCAGTGTTCTGTTTTGCTTTGAGTAATTTGCATGCCAGGGATTTCTTCTGTAATTCCCTAAAGCGGGGCTGTGCGGTAAAATTCCGCGGTGACGCTAGTGATTTACACATGCCCTGAGTATTGTGGAAGCCACTGAGTCACACGTGGCTGTTGAGCATTTGCAATGTGGCTGATGCAACTGAAAAACTGAATTTTAAGTACATCGTTTTAATTAATTTAAATGTAAGTTTAAATAACTACACGTGAGTAGGGGCTACTGTAGTTTACAGTGTAACCCCAGTGGGTGTTCTCTGGCTTTGATGAGGCTCCCAATCTGGGGATTTTCTGGTGCGGGAAGGGTGAGGGTACATGCTTTAATTCTGCCTTCTTTTAAGACCCAACTCCAGCAGGACTGTGAGAATCCTGGAGTGTAGTCTGTTTAGCCACAGAATTGTAGATGAGTGGCATTGATGCCTATTTGAAAAGAGCCAATAGCAGCACCTATAGCATGGTTTGCTGAGAGGAATGACGTTTTTTAATTGTCATTGTAGGTTGGAGATCTCATCTATGGCCAGTTTGTGGTTGCCAATAAAGATATGGAACCAGAGATGGTCTGTATTGACAGCTGTGGACGAGCCAATGGGATGGGTGTGATTGGACAGGACGGGCTGCTTTTTAAAGTGACTCTGGGCTTAATTAGAAAGTAAGTCTGATGCTTTCCAGCTTGCCTATTGTCTTTTATATCATACCTTCTTAGAAAGCTGACTAATCTTTGGCTATAACAATGGCTGTATCTCCTCAAAGTTAAAAATCAGTATCCATTTTAGCACAGTTGTTAACTCTTGCATTTAGCCCCATCCTCTCAATGTGAATACATAAAATTCAGACATATTTGTCATTATAGTTTCTGTGTTGACTGAAATCTGGACTGACTTCTCTGCTGGTAGGTCAGTTGTTCCTTATATATATTCAGACCAAATGTGAAAACTGGCCTTCCCCCTTCTAAGTCACTTGAATACAGATCCAATTTATTATTGTACAAAATCATATTTCTCTTATAATGGGAGCCAAATTAAGCTAGAGTGATGTGACCCTCAGACTTACGCAGACATTCACAAAAGGCTCCTGCTTTACTGTCCTTTTAATAGTTCCCAAAGGCAGATTCTCTTTGTTAGGTTTAGATCTTTACCTACCCAAAGCTATGCCCTGTTAAAGGGCTTTACTCCTAAAGCTACTGAGGTTCACAGCTATCTTGTATATCTCTCTCTGATACTTATTTTGCAGATTTGCAGAATTAGTTCAAGACATTTAAAGAAGCATGTTATTAACCAAGCAGCATTTTGTGGTTTGAAAGAGTCAAGACTCTTCTCCAAGTACTGAATTTAATACCAAAGAATGATTTACATGGTCAGGAAAACAGGTTAAAGTGTTCTTTTAGCACCAGAAACAATAAAAAAGCTACAGTTCTAAAGTCTAGAATTAAGGTGCTCTGACAATGTAAAGGAAGAACTTTATCTATTTTTATATATATAAAGTTGGTGGCATAGGGAGTTTGGTTTCTTTGCAGAGGATAGCCCACCATTGTGACCTCTGGTATACTTGTAGGTTATAAAGCTTCCTGGAAGAAAAAGGGGAGCAAATGTTTTCATGTGCCTTGTTGCGATGATGTTGGTAGAACTCTGAGTGACTGTGGAGAACTGCCCAGAAAAGGAGTCCCCTAAAGTCAAGTCAGGGCACACACTGCCACTTTATAAAGTTTTGTTTTGTTTCCCTTCCTCACCAGGCTGTTAGCTCCAGACTGCGAAATCCTACAAGAAGTGGGAAAACTCTACCCCCTGGAGATAGTATTTGGAATGAATGGAAGAATATGGGTTAAGGCAAAAACCATTCAGCAGACTCTGATTTTGGCAAACATTTTAGAAGCTTGTGAACACATGACAACAGATCAAAGAAAACAAATCTTCTCCAGATTGGCAGAGAGCTGAAGACCTATGTAGGCTTTTTTTATGGGTCAGCAGAACCAAGAGTCTGGGTTTCCTGGGAAAGATGTTTCTCAGGTGAATTCCCCAGTAAATCTTCAGGAGACTAGATGTGAATGTACATATTGTCTATTACAGTCCTAAATAAAATATTTTTATAAAAAAGTTACTGGTTGCCACCCAGATTCTTAAGGGTGAGAAAAATCATGAAGCCATGATGTAGCTTTTTGTTTTTGACAATAAAGTTTACTAAAGTTACTATTACGGTTTAATTGATGTTAACTCCCTTACTTTGCTAGAGTGTAGCTTCTGTTAAGTGGAAGTGAGCATTAAGATAAAATTATTTTCTGATAGTAAAATATGTTCACCAAAGAAAATGCAGAATACATAAAAAAATATAAAGCAAACAAAAACCACCTGTAATCCCACTAGTTAGTATGTAGCAGCTAACAATTATTGGTTCCAAGTGTTTTGCATGGATTGATTCACTTAGTAACTCCAAAGACATTTAACTTTCTAGCTGAAGAAACTGAGGCATGGATTAACTTGGCCTACATTCTCAACTACCATATGTGAATGTATGTTTTTCAAATTGGAACTACAGGATTTTACTTTATATATCACTTTATTATATACCTTGTCCACTTCAAACATTTAATATATTTTGTGATTGCTATTAAAAATTCAACAATTGTCTAATATTTCATTTTCATGTTATAGGATATTTAGATAGGTGTAGTTTTTTGTTGTTCTACAGATAACACTATGATGAAGGTCTCTGATTCCAAGTCTAGCCAGATCTTACTTTGTTAAAATCATTTCTGGGAAGCCAAACAAAAACCTACCTGTTGATTTTGAAAAAAACAGTAGAGGTTTGTGATGGAGTTGGAGAGGAAATTTGTATTTTAGGCAAAGCCTTTAGAGGTGAAAATGAAGCCTGACAGATGATCCAGGTCAGTGGTTCTTAAGAGACCTCCCTGAGAATATATCCATATATGGTAAGAGTTATAGACCCCTGAAGCCTATCCATTGGCCTTCTGGATGACAAAGATTATAGAACACATTCAATAGGTTGATAAAGACCAAGGAGCATTATGTATTCTTAAAGATGTTTCCTGAAGACTGGGCCATTTGTAAGTAGTAAAAAGACACTGATAAAATGTATCAAGTGATCACAGCTCTTGAGGAACTTAAACTGTGAAGAGGGGACAGAGCAAAAAAAGTAACCTTTTGGTTCTTCTGAGATATAGAATACATTTTCTGAACTTGCTAGCAGCTAAATTACCAAGTTTACTAACCCAAACTGGCTAGAGTAACTGAAGCAACTCTACCTGACTAGGACATGAAAAAAAGGGATCACTGAGATTTAGGTTACCCAACATACTTGTGTCAGATACAGTATATTTTCTGTCTCTTCGAGTTAGACTTAAGCAATACTTAAGTGTGCTTTTCAATTTGACCTGTTAATCACAAGTATATATGAAGAATCTAGCTGGTAGAAAGCTCATAAGGACACACAGATACTGCCACAAATTGTTACAAGGCTACCATTAGGAAGAGAAAAATACTCACTGCCCATACTCCGAATAGGGGAGACAAAGTAGGAGCCACAGATGGAACAAATGCTATCGGGGGGCTTAAAGCAGGGCTGTTAGGACAGGCTGACCCTGCAGAGTCTGTACAGCATATCACTGAGCTGGGGAAGATCAGCATGTTTGAGATGGCTGGACAAAGTCATGCAGCTTTATGATGCCTGTGCAGTGAAAACTTAACTCTTGATAGAACAATACTTATTTAAGCTACTCCTATGAGTAGGTACTTCACAAATAGATGTACAGAAGATGAATTAAAAAAATAATAAAAAGATGAATAAACACATCCGAAGCCATGTAGTCTTAGGGCTAATTCATTGTTATGTAAACTTTCTAGTTAGTCAACATGTATCTGGGTACTTCCTGTGAGACAGGCACTATGGGAGATACAAAAGAGCATAAAATGTGGTCCTTCATCCCAGTGAAGAGCCAAGATGTCAAGTACCACGACCGTTCTCTGCTCTGCTCTTTGGTCAAGACAACTCCAGCAACTTCACCTCCTGCAACTGCCTCCTTAGGCTCTCCATCATTCCACTGAGTTCTGAAGAACATAGCCTTTTCTGGAAGAAACTCCTTTCTTCAATGCTTCAGGCCAGTTTTGAGTCTCAAAGTAAGTAGACAGGATGTCAAACACTGTTAGAAGGGTAAACGGAAAACAAATGGACACACAGAGAAAAGAGAATTAGTATATGACTAACAAGGAAAAATGGAGAAAGCAATGGCACCCTACTCCAGTACTCTTGCCTGGAAAATCACATGGACAGAGGAGCCTGGTAGGCTGCAGTCCATGGGGTCGCTAAGAGTCGGACACGACCGAATGACTTCACTTTCATGCACTGGAGAAGGAAATGGCAACCCACTCCAGTGTTCTTGCCTGGAGAATCCCAGGGACGGGGGAGCCTGGTGGGCTGCTGTCTATGGGGTCGCACAGAGTCGGACATGACTGAAGTGACTTAGCAGTAGCAACAAGGAAAAGAGTGTTCTGGAATATTTCAATCAACAAGTCTGCTTCACCACATATGGTACCAGGTCCTAGGGAGACGGGCAAAGGCAAAGGCCCTGCTTGCCTACAAGGATCTCAGCCTACACTGAGAGATACAGGCCTGTGAATGGACAATGCTGCAGCAGAGAGGAACACAGTACAACGGGAACACAACAGAGGGGCCTGACAGGCCCGGAAGGGGAAGGGAGCCACCAAGATGCCCATGAATGGAATCATGAAGGACAAACAGGAATTCACTGTTCAGTGACAGGCTGAAGGCATGGCATCCTAGGACAAAGGAACAACATCTTTAACACAGTTGGGAATAAGGAAGAAAATGCAAAACGCCTCTGAGAGGCCAGGATGCATGTCACAAAGTGCATACAATAAAGTCCAAGCACATCAGTCACAGGGGAGGCTGCTTCAAGGGCCATTTGTACTTAAACACAATGCACAGAAGCAGCAGCATGACTAACATATGTTAAGCGTGGGCCATGTGAGGAGTACCTTGATTGATGGTCAGTATCTCTGAATGGTAGTTTTTCCCATTCTGGCATTTGACCATATATTCCTGGATTGGTAAGCGGGCAGTCTTAACAGAGTGTTCTTGGGCCTTCTGAAGTGTCACCTTCTGTAAGTCACAAACATTTTTCTTATAAAAATAATACATGAAGTTATTCTCAATGTCATATGCAGCAGAGCAAATTGTCAGAATCCTCATTTACCATTTACATCTGTAATCAAAATTAGATGATAAGTGTATTTAAAAAATAGGAAGAAACTGCAGATAATGAAGAGTATTTATTTCTGGCAAGTAAGAAATGGCTTATGCAGCAATAACTCACTTATTTGGAAGCCACTTATCTGCTAGCTTCTACTTGCTGCTACTTATCAATACAACCAAGAAGGAAGGAAGGAAAAGGAGGCCCATCTGCAGCCACAACCTGCACCCACAAATCCCAGCAGTCCAGTCAGCCAGAGAACACGGCTGCCCGAGCTCGGTGCGCTCCAGTTCCGGCTATCGGGCTCTCAGCCATCGCCAGCTGGTTGCGGCAAATCAGAGCTGAGGAGACGGGATTCGAGTTAAGTGCACCTAGTAACCAGACAGCATTAAGGCACGAGGACATACAGCCCAATGAAAAGGCAAGGCCATGAAAACTACAAAGAGGAGACAGAGCTCAAAAAATCCAACAGTCCAAGGTCATTTACCTTCAGAGTACTGAGGCCATTTAGCAGCAGAGTACAGTCATTAATGTCCCTTAAGGGATGTCCCTGAGTCACGGACTGAAGCTTAAATTATACTCACTACCTTTTAAGAAGATCTAGGAAAGTCATCTATGCATTTGGAATCTCAGGATTAAAGTTTTATATTACTGAGAAAATCAGCATACTCAGGTTTGAAAGGGACCTCGACAGTCAACTATTCCACTTCAACCACCCATTCAATGTTTGTCTGTCCTCTATGACCTCATTGCCTGGTGGTCTCTGGCTTTAAATGGACAACCCTTGGGACAGGGAGTTCATGCGTCCTGGGGTAACCCATTCCAATTCTGATAGTAGCAGTTAATAGGGAATCTTGATATCGAGGCACATTTTCTATTTCCTCTGAGACTTGTGGTCATTTGTTCTAGTTCTTTTCCTCCAGAGCCATACCAGGCAAGTGAAATGGCCCTTCCACAGGATGACCATGCAGATACTTAAAGGCAGGGATCATGCCCTATGAATCCTCTCATCTCCAGGCTGACAGTCTCAGTTCTGTCAACTTTTCCTTGACCATGCTTTAGTTTTGAGTCCCTTCATCATTCAGGTCAACCTCTTCTGAACTTGTTCTAGCTTGTCAATGTCTTTTCATTTACCATCCCATATTGACTGACTACTGTGAATGTGGTCTAAAGAACTGGAACAGCATAGAGCAGGCCTAGCACCTTCCTTCTTCTGACACTGGACTACTAGTGTCTCAGACTCACATGAAACACGATTCCAAGAAAGACCTTCCAAAAATGTTTTAAGTGATGCAATTCAGATGGAATAAAGGTATAGCTACTCAAAGGACTTCTTTGAAAGTTAACAACCTCTTGCATATATAAGCTATGGTTGTTAAAGTCTACTCCATTATTTTATAATCACTTTGAACTAGAGTACATAGTAGGAGACTTGGATGCTGCCCTGAAGGAGTTTACAGTCTAGTTTCTGTTCTCTGCACATTTAAAGATAAAATGATTCCCCTTGAATAAATGTTGTTCTTAGCATATTTCTGTGAAGGAAATGCAACCCACTCCAGTATTCCTGCCTAGAGAATCCTGTGGACGGAGGAGCCTGGTGGGCTGCTGTCCATAGGGTCACAGAGTTGGACATGACTGAAGTGACTTAGCATGCACGCATGCATTGGAGAAGGAAATGGCAACCCACTCCAGTATTCTTGCCTGGAGAATCCCAGGGACAGAAGAGCCTGGTGGGCTGCCATCTATGGGGTCACACAGAGTCAGACACAACTGAAGCGACTTAGCAGCAGCAATAGTGAAGCAGCCAAACTCTTAAGTAGCGACCAAAAAGTTCTAAACCTTTGACAAATCTTTGTGCCAGCTATTTTTCAGGTTAAATGTTGGTGGAAAATAAAGAGGACCGTGTGTTACATTTGTGCATCTATGTATTACACACTGCTCACTGACCCTCTAGAACTGTCTGCTTCAAAAAGGGGCTGTCACTCTGCTGTGGGAGACTGCATTTGGCTGTTATGTCTTTTTAATCTAAAATAGCCCCCGTGGCCATATCAGTTTTCATTACACTGACTTCTTTCAAAGTCTGGTCCAGCTGTCTTACAGAATGGCTCACATCCTACGTCTGTTGATGATTAAATTCAGTTTAAACAGTTTCTAAGAATACATCACAGGTGAGATTCCAACATAAGGAGGTACATGTCACCACTGGTGATTCTGTTTGATCATTTGTTAGGATGGTGAACTCCAGATCACTTCATTGTAAGGGTACACTTTTGTCTTTCTAATCTGTGGGCTGGTACTTTGAGACCACATGAATAGTTAGTTCCCTCACCACCTTTCTTTCAGTCAATCCCCTGAATCAGTGATTACACTGGGAGTGACAAAATGATGATTTTCCAATTCTGTTATTCGTTTCTCATTTATTAGCTGACTTCTTTACAGCCCTCCCCTACCCCTACCTCCTGCCCATATTTTAAGACTATCACTATGGAGTCATGGAACACTTGACTTTTTTAGAATAAATGCAATATAGTTAAATATCCTTTGTGTTAAATATGTGTATGTATCTCACATACATATGAAAAAATACACTCTCATATATGAAAAAATATATTCATTTAATACGCCCCAAAACCCATAAACACATACTTGTGTGGTCACAGAATATATCAAGAGATACACAAGAAAACCTTGGCTGCCTCACACGCAGACACTGGGAGACAGAGATGAGAGATAGACTTATTTTTCACTGTGCTCCTGTTTATACATTTTAACCATTATATCATCATTTACATCTACAGAATATCCTAATTATTAAGCATAAAAAATTATCTCAACAAATACCTGTATAATAGAAGTGCATTTCAAAACTCCAATTATTCTCATAAAATTCAAATTCAACAAAAGAAACCTGGACGATTCTATTGCGGTTGAGATTGTGGGTAAGACATCTGTCAACAGGGAAGATGACCTAAGAAGGAGCAAACTACTCTTTCAACAAAGAACAAATAGCTGGCAAGAATGCTGACATCCTCCCTGGTAGGAACTTCCATGGCAGTCCAGTGGTTAAGACTCCTGGCTCCCAGTGCAGGGGGCCTGGGTGTGAGCCCTGGTCAGGGAACCAGATCTCACATGTCACAACTAAAGATCTCATGCGCCATAATTAAGATCCAGTACAGCCAACCATTTAAAAAAAAAAAGCTCCTTGGTCAAGATCAGAGTAATCCCTGCAGAACTGAAGACAAGAGGAGAAGAAAGGAATTCAGTAATGGCTATTTATGTAATTACCAAATATTCCCCACTCTAGTCCCTGACTGGATTCTGTCAGGTATCAGGATTGTTGACATTGGTGATGAGAAGAGAGGGAACTTGGCAAAAAGTAGGAGGGCCAACTGAGGCAGAGGAGGCTCTTTCCTCCAACTCCTTCTGGATTCTTATGTCTTTTGGGTGAGATTACGACAGGGCAGGTGCCTCTAAAAGAAAGCTTCACTTTTCAAAATGCAGTTATCAGGCCTAAAATGTACACTTACCTTCTGAATGCTTTCATCCACAAGTCCACCAAGGATGTAAACTGTGTCTAAATCAACATTTGCAAGAGCTATTGAAAAAATAAAGGCCATTAAGATCAATCTGTTTTATAATTTCTAAATCCAAAGACTGTAAAAGGAAAGAATTATTAATGCTAAAAAGTAGAAATTTAATGAAATAGGAAATGAAAAGATAGTAGATTTGCTAATTCCCTGGAAAGTTCAATTAAATAGATTAAACCACTGGCATATCTAATCAGATAGGCAGAGTCAAATCACCATTAGGATTCAGAAAGGAGGCAACATTTCAGAAAAATATAAAATAATTAGAAGACAACTACTGAGATCAACTTAATAAAACTGACAATTATGTGAAATAGATAATTTTCGGGGAAAAAATATTTATCTAACATTGATCCAAAAAGAGTCAATGCAAGGAGGTGACCAGGAAAACTCAGGAGGATTACCAAGTAGCTCACAAGGCCCAGCTGAGGATGGAGACCCTAAATCTGTGCTGCTATGCACACGTGGCAGGACAAATACAATGCATCCAGAGAGGTCTCTATTCCTAAGAGGTGTGCAGTAAATGTTCATTCCTTTTTTACCCTGGATACACCACGGCTGGCTTTAACAAATTCTGACACCAGGAATAACGAAATAAAGGGCTAGAAGCAATGAATGCATAAAGAACATACCATGTTCTGAGTCAGGAGTCAGGTACACAAGGGTTTCCAGAGGAAATAAACTAAAGCAGTCTTCTTCTGTTATGTCTAGCTGAAAAATGTAAACAATCCAATGTAGTGTTACTAGGTTAAGACACGCCCACACTGCAGCACCCAGTTCCTTACGGGGCATGCAGTGGTTTCTATCAGGCCTGGCTCCAGGTGCATCAAGGGATCCATGTCTGACAGCCTGTTCTCAGAGAGGGCTCAGGTGGGGCGCAGAAGGGGAAGGGTGCAGACACTCAACCTCACAAATTGAGACAGAGCAGTAACGAGGCCCTGCCGGACACACAGGCAGGCTTGGGACCGCAGAGAGTGACAGCACCAGGAACGAACGGCCTTGCCGTGAAGGGGATGCTGGAGCTGGGTTTCTGAAAAGCGGGGAGACCGACACACACAGAAGGAAGAGTATTCAAACCGGAGGGAATTACCTAAGAAAAGCATGAAGACAGGGCAGCAAGAGGACTGCACTCACGGGCCCTGGAGTGGGTCTGCTCGGCTCATATGCAGGGATCACAGAACATGTACAGAGAAAGAAGGCTGGGAGCGGCTGTGTTACAGGAGGGACATGAGGCTAACAGCACCACGGGCAGCAACGCAGACGGCACTTTTCACACTTGGGGCCTCTGAGGACCTCCCTGGGAGAGGTCACACCAAGTCTCAGCTACACGATGCGAACACAAGGGCACCTTCAGGGTCACTTCTAAGGCACTCATCTGGATTCCTGCCTGCATATCAATCTCTACATTTAAGAGATCCTAAGGAAAGTACTGAAAGTAACACTTAATACTCCCTAAAACTCACCTTAAATCCATATTACTTCCGTAAGGATTCTCTCTTCCCCCCAAAACTCATGTTTCCAAATTCTGCATTTTAAGAAAACGGAGTCATGGCATTTCCCTAAAACATTCCTGGAACGCATAGTCTAGTGTAAAATACATTAGACACAAAATACAGCCCTAGATACTGGTAATACTGTTTTCCAAAGCAGTGGGAAGGATGAAAATTTTTAAATGTAAGAACTGATGAGAGGTTCTAAATTTTTTAAGACTGTAATAGAGAAAATATATAAATTATATAAAAAAATTTTTACATCAAAATATAAAAAAGTTAAAAAAACCTACTATTATCCCTTCCAACCTACTTTTCAAATGACAATTCAAATAATATGCAAAATAAGGCTTACCAGATAACTGGAAAATCCATCATTCATCCTCAAACACTCTTCATACAGAGGGCTGTCTGTGGTGAAGCCAGTGAGGCAGATCCAAAATGGCCTGTCAGCTTTTTTATTGGAGCCGTACAACCTTCGGATCTGTCCAGCCAGTCTACTTAACTCCTTCAAAGAAGCCAGGATACCTTAAGGTAGTGACATGCCCACTGTTTCTAAATTCATTATCTACAAATGGTTACTGAGTAAGTTCACTGAATACGACTCTGGGAAAGCTCATGAAATACAATGGCCCCTTTGACTCCACAAGTGAGTACATGTATGTATGCACTTGTGTTACATCCCATGGCATCACACCTTATAGATGAAAGTTAAGGTAATGATACCAGCCCAGAAATAATCAGTTAATGAAAAAACTAAGACCTCTCCCTCCTTCTGGACTGGCTAAAACATACATGTATACACACACACACATATGTATATATTTCTTTTAGCTTTTTACAAAATGACTGAAGCATAGCTGACATCCAATGTTGCATTAAGTCTCAGGTGTACGGCTAAGTGAATCATCTGTGCCTAAACCCATTCGTTTTCAGACTCTCTGCCCACACAGGCCATCACCAGGCACTGAGCGGAGCTCCCCGTGCTATGCAGTAGGTCCTTATCACGTGTCTGTTTTATACACAGTAGTGTGGATATGTCAGTTCCTATCTCCCAATTTATCCTTGCCCCTCCCTTCACCCCATGGTAACCATAAGTTTCTTTTCTACATTTGTAACTCTGTTTCTCTGTTAGCTTTTATCAAAAAGCTCACCATGTGATGTTTACTATTTATTAAAAAGAGGTTAGATTACTGTATAGGCATTTTTATACTCCATCAGGTAAACTCAGCACATTCTCCCTAACTCCAGGAAATGTCATAGGTTTGGAATTTTTAACTTTCCATCCCGATTCAGAGACATAATCCTTATAGAAAGGTCATTTCACAATCTGGCCTGACTTGGTTCAGTATAGGAAAAAAATAAACACACACAAAAAATACCTCAGGCTTTGATTTAATCTGATATCTCAATGAATACAAACAGTAGAAAATTCTTGGTTGACCTTTTCAGTGGGCTACAGTTAGAGGTTTCCTGGAAGAATCTCAGATCCTAATTTCTCTAAAAAACATGCAGATACTAGCACGTACAACAGGGACGATGGGAAACAAAGACGTGTTTTTTGGTATAAGGCCTCAAATCAAGGTCCGATATTGTGTGCCCCCTTGTTACATGGTGAAAATGAGAGGGCTCTGAAGGGCCTAGCTGCAAGTTCCTCTCCAAATTCTGCTCCCACTGATAACATGCACAAGCCAAACAACTCTTTTTTATCAAAGGGATTCCTCTGATAAATGGTTCCTGCTTATCCCTGAATGCACGCGTGTGCGCTAAGTCGCTTCTGTCATTTCTGACTAGTTGCAACCCCATGGACTGTGTCCCAGGCTCCTCTGTCCATGGGATTCTCCAGGCAAGAATACTGTAGTGGGTCGCCATGCCCTCCTCCAGGGCATTTTAATGGGTTTCAATGCTCCTGCCAGCCCACAGCATTATTCCAACAAACCAATCAATCTTCCTGCAGAAACCTATAAAGTCTGACCTTTATGGCCCCTGGCTGTTTATTCTGTTCCCAAACGCAATCCCATGTGGCCCGAATGGTGTGCAGTGTCAAGCTCCTTTTCGGATGAGTGCATATGACCGATAAACTGTTATCAATCTTATCTGTCTGGTGTGGAGTGTTGTGTGTTCAGCCACCCCCAGAATCCTAGGGTGAAAAGCCATCCTTCACCAACAGGGCTTTACAAAACACCTACAGTGTAGAAAGACCTCCCACCAGGTCATCTCCCCACACCATGCAACCAGGCAAACATTCCTCTCCCTAGCAGAAAGCCAAAGATTTCTCTGGAGAATTACACCTGAAAGGCTCCTTCTAGACTTGGGACACCATGAACACAGCAGCAAATGTGCTGGGTTTAAAACAAAATATAAGGTCAAAAATTCTAAACTGAACCAAAGGATATCTATTCCCTTCCTATTTACAATAGCCCTCTTGGAACTTAGCAGCCATGTTAGAAACCTAAGCACATTTGCTGGATTACTAGAGAATCCTAGAGGCTGGAGCTGGTCACGCTCTGTGTAAAAGCTGCTCCCGCCCGAACCTCTCTCACGTGAGCAGACACTCAGAGTTCAGTGGATGCCTTACCTTCTTAGACATGTGGTTGGTCATACTCAAATCGATACAGAGTCTTGGGCCTGAGTGCTTGGCTTCCAAAAGTCTTTCCTTGATTAGGGATCTCAGGAAACGTTTGCTGTGCTGGGGGCAGATGCCTAGGGTAGAAATATCAGAGAGGAATCAAAGTGGAAAAGCAGAAAAATATTATTCAGTAAGCACTAGACCTCCCCAGCCTGGTGAATAGTTTTTGCATAGGAAGAGAAACTGGAAGCTCACACAAGGTATTCATTCATTAGGCAGTATGGGTGTAGCGGAACAGTGAAGCCAGTGCTCTGAACACACTGCTGGATCTAAGTCAGAGTTCAGTTTGGTCATACCTATATCATCTTGGGCATGTTATTTAACTGCTTTGAGCCTCAGTCTCTTTGCCGAGAAAATGAGGATAATAAAAGTTCTTACCCCTTATGGTAAACCAGGTAAAATTTTTAGCAATGAACCTAGCACACAGCCCTGAATAAACATTAGCTGTTGTTAGTATCATTCCTTCTACTTCTGAGCTTATAAACACATATATGCACTAGGCCGCTTATACCTGAAAGGTAGTCTCAAATTTTGCTTTCTTCGATACTGATTCCCGACAAAACAGAACAATAGGTCATATCTCCCAGACGTTTTTACTTAAAAACAATATCCCCACTCTTCCAGGAACAAGCAGATACCAGTTTGCTAAGATATAAATATACTAATCGTTACACCAACAATCTAATTTACTATTACCTGAATTTTCTACACGGTTGGCTTTTCTTCTTTCTTTTTCTTTTTTTCTTTTAGTCTTCTTTGCCGCAACTATCTTTTCCCAGTGTCTCTGCTTTCTTTGGACATTTTTCTTATGTTATCCAGAAAACAAAATTGTTTGAGAACTTCATAAGCACCAGAAAGGAAAATGAATATTAGAAATAGTTACTTATTTATTTTTCAAATTTAGATATAGGGTTAGGAGAGAAAAGGGGTGTTAGTCTTAGAAACAAAAATGGACTAGATTGTGTTTAGAGAAAGCAGAACCCCAGAAAAGAGAAGTGGCACGCCCAAGGTCACAGTAAATTTATTAGAAACAGGGTTGAGATTTCCTGACCTTTCTGAGGTGTACAAAGATTCCTCTTGAACTTAATTTACTTTTTCTATGATCCAAATGAAATTAAACCTTAAACCAGGTAACAGGAAACTCATCCCTTGGAATACATCTAACTCATTCCCAATCTTCTCATTACCAGGATCTATCCTTGAAATAGGGGCCTCTGGGACATTCCATCATCTCAAAGACCGTGACCAGGCAACTGGCTCCACTCACCGAGCACCAAGCCGCACTGCCTGTGGGCAGGGCCTCTTGCTCCCAATGCTCACATCCCACGTCAATCTGTAGAAGCTGGAAGCTCTCAGAGACGCCATCTTCACCTGGGCTGTCGAGGGCAATTTCGTGCTCCTGCAGCACCCGTGACTCTGTTTTCTGAGCACTCCCTTCCGATTTCCAGTCCATGCGCTTAGTCCTCTGTCCTTGTCACCCAGATTAGAAAAAGGAACTGTTATACTTGCAGAAGTATTTCCCCAAATCCAAATGACAAACAGTGTTACTGAAGGAGTAGAAGTGTGTGAAATACTAACACAGAGAAAAGCATGTGTGTCTTCTAGAGAAATATGTAAGCACAGAAACCTTTAAGTAGGAAGGAAGCCAAATTCGCTCTTTAGAAGACAGGCACGGCCCCTGACACCTCCAAGCAATGATTATTCCCTGCTGCAGTGACATCAGTTCATTTACTGTGTTCTTTGGAATGCCATGTATGAGTGGAGGGTGAGACAGAGATAGTAAAACCTACCTATCCCATTACGTTTCCATTTATTTTCAACATCATCCTTTTAGCAAATATTTACTAAGCACCTACTCTATGCAAAGTCCTATACTAGAAACATCCTGGAAGGTTTAGAGCTGGCCAAAAATTATGGTAAAGAGCAGTCCAAATCCAATCAACCAAGGATTCTAAGGTGCTGGTGATGTATCAGAATTCATTTTTCAAATCTACATATTCCCTCCTCTGACTTACATATTACTGCAGCAGAAAGCCATAGTCATAGAGGAAATGGTTAATATCCATCAGAAGAGCTGAGGTAGAAAAATATGAAGAATCACTGTTACAGCACACTTAACTAGTGTAATAATTTCAAAGTGGTGTTCCAAATCCCTGAGGGAGAAATGTAAAAGAAGTGCTCTAGTCTACAGCCAAGTTGTAGACTAAGAACGGCATAACCATTGCTCATGGCTACTCCTCTGAGTCCAGTGTGTTACCAACATGGCAGGAAATGCGTATCTTTGAAAAAGTAAATCTCTGTAATGATCCACTGGAATTAAAATGGAGTAAGAGTTCAGGCAAACAAAAATGGAATCGGGTGGCCACTGAAGATCTGGTCTCAGACAAGTCTCTGCACCACTGAGAACTTGAACTTTCTTTCAACTGTACCAGACCCCCAAGGACATGATCAGTCATATTCAGAGTAACACCAGTCAGCTACAATCTTACAGTCTCAAGATCTCCCTACATAACTATGCAACCAATTCAGACCTTAACCAACCCTTACTAATAAGCACCCTTATTTCTTGCCAGCTCCAATTATAATTCATGATAAGTAACTCATGTAACTAACTGTAACCTTACAGCTTTTACCTCTATAAAGTTCTCCCACTTTGTTGTCTGGTGGAACACACTTCAAGTGCTTCCTGAATTTATGTCTCCATGTTACACTCCTCAATTTGGCTAGAATAAAACTCTCTTTTATTCCTATTATAGATTGCTAATTGATTATTTTCCTGAACACTTACAATAGCCTATACTGATTGTTAATGATCATCTATTGTTGTCTGCGCTATCTGGTCTACTTGCTGTTGCTGTTTCTTAAACATACCAAGGATATAGCACCTTAGGGTCTTTGCACTTGCTGTTCTTTCTACCTCAATCCTCTTCCCCTGGATAATTATATGACTACTACATTCCAATTTTCCCTATCCAACATGGCACACACCTTACTTATTTTTTGGTCTGAACGTCCCCACTCCTATTAAGTGTTATGTTTGTATTGTTCACTATATCCTCTATGCCTGGAAACAGGCTTCGTACGTAACAGACGCTCAATAAAGACTTGCTGAATAAATCAATCCTCCACTCCACCCCCATCTCTGAGTTGACGGAGGCCTCAGAACTCTTCTAACCCATGTTCCACCTGATGAATATATCCCTGGGCGCTAAGTGATGGACCAGCCTCTGAACGCTTCTCTTAGCTTTTCATGCTAGGTTTTAGCTACCAAAGCCGGCTCTCTTCCGCCGGCACCGTCAGCACTAGAACACCCTGACCCCAAGCTCGAGAGTACCCCGAAATAGGCCCCGTATGGCTCATAGGCTGCGAAAGCGACGGGAAGCAGGAAGGAACAGCATCAAGAGTTTGGGGCCACACAACTGCAGGCCGAGCGCCTGCTTCCCAGGCTTCTACCACACGGTCAAACGAGGCGGCAGTCCGAGGCCGGACCCTCAGCCCCGACCCCTCACGCCAACAAACGCCCTGCGTACCTGAACCAGTCTCCTCCCGCGGCGGAAGCGGCACTCACCAAGTCTCGCCTCCGACCCCACTTCCGGTTCCGGCCCCTCTCCGAGTAGCATTCTGGGAGTTGTCGTTTTCAGCCTGGCTGGTCGGTGTGCGGCGAAGACTTGGGCTTAGGCTGCCAAGGGCACGGTGGTACTAGGGAGCTGCGTCCCGCTAGAAGGTTCCTGCGCCTCGCTGAGCCTCGATTTCCTTGCCTGTTCTCTGGGGATACACTCCCAACCGCTTGCCGACCGCACAGAGCTGCTGCAGATGACCAGGCGCTTTGATGGCTGTTATGGTCTGAACACGGCGAAACTGGACTGAAACCAGACGTGAACCACCCCTCATCTGGCATCCTGGGGGGCTTGCCTTCCCTTGGGCTCCCTTGGCTTCCCCATAACCAGCAGAGCCCTCGGGATGACACAGTTCCTCTCACCACTATCTGGTCATCCAGGATAACAGATATCCTGACTTAGGCAGATCACAAATGAATCTAGCCTCTGGCTACTCTCCCTCCTTCATCTCATCTCACAAATCCACAGGGAAACTAAAGTGACTTGTCCACGCCTTGGCCTGATAAAAACTACCAGCCACTCTTTATTCCTCCAGTCTTAGATGTCTCATCCTTTTGAGAGACCCTACCCTGAATGAGCCTGAAATACCTCCTGTCCAAGAAACCACACAGCCTTGTTGGATCTGTCCTTGGCCCTCCCCTTTTCTTTCCACAGCTTCTCCAGCACCTCCCACTCCCAGTCCCTGCCTTAACCCATCCTTTATCTGCCAGTGGAACAACTTGTAAAATACTGAAACCAAATAAGATTTCCTCCCCCAGAAGGCTTTTTTCTGAAACCCAGCTCTAAAATCTCTTCTTTGCTCAGAAGTTGGCCTTGGCTTTGTACTCAGCAGGACTTGAAAATTAGCTAAATGGTCTTCAGTGGCTCCCGTCACACCTACCAACCCATGCACCTTGCACTGAGTACCTTTCCTGTGAGCTCATGACCACGTCCCCACAGAAAGGAGCGCCTAGCTGGTGTCGCTGCCCACCCCGCTCTGCCCCCATCATTTACCAGATGGTTGTGTGTGTCCCTTACTTCCTCTCAGTGGTCTCCCTTTGTACTTGAAGGTAAACTCTAACCTTCCTAAGGCCTTACACAGTCTGGTTCCTGGATGCACCTCCAACTTCATCTCTCACTTTTCTTCCAGCTTGCTGTGTTTCAGTCACACCGTCTTCTTGAAATGATTAAAACACACCAAATGTTTCAATGATTTGAACAGTACTTTGCAAGTATGGTTCCCTTTTGTCTCACTTTTTAAATGCCTAGCTCCTTCTTACCCTTTAAGTTTCAGCTTACATCTTCCCTCCTCAGAGAGACCTTTACTGATCCCCGCTAGGGAAGATAGACTCATCTCAGCCCCATCTCGACACTCTTCATTTTCTTTATTTCACCTTCACCTATCAGAAATATTTTTTGTCTTCCCTGATAATACATCTATCATGTAAGTAATTATGTTCCCAGTGGCACTGCACAGTAAATATTCATCAACAGGATAAACAAATGAGTGATTTTTCACCTTTCCTGAGAATAACTTACCTTCCTATCTACTAAACCCAGGACCTGACACACAGTAGCTACTCAATAAATACTTCTTGACATACTAGTTCTAATTAATATTGCCTCCTACAGGAAGCCTTCCCTGATCACCAGGATTCAAGACCTGATTGCACTGAAGTCCTGAGCTCCTTCCCTAAGCTTGTGAACACATAGATTGTGTTCACGTAAATTAGTCATGTAGCTCTTCATAGATGTCTGCTTGTTAAAGTACTCAAGTCCTGTTTAACATCATAACAATTTTTATTATTTCGGTGTCCTGTTGTTCCTACCTTTCATGGTCATGAAATCACTTAAACTCTGTTCTCAAGAGCCTTATTTAAATTTTATTCAAAGTATTCTGTGAAAAGAAACATGCCTCTAAGAAAATAAATCTCCTGGCACAAGTACTGATTAACTAGTTACTAGTTAATGAGTCGGAGAAGGCAGTGGCACCCCACTCCAGTACTCTTGCCTGGAAAATCCCATGGACGGAGGAGCCTGGTGGGCTGCAGTCCGTGGGGTCGTGAAGAGTCAGACACGACTGAGCGACTTCACTTTCACTTTTCACTTTCATGCATTGGAGAAGGAAATGGCAACCCACTCCAGTGTTCTCGCCTGGAGAATCCCAGGGACGGAGGAGCCTGGTGGGCTGCCGTCTATGGGGTCGCACAGAGTCGGACACGACTGAGGCGACTTAGCAGCAGCAGCAACAGTTAATGAGTAACTGGTAACAGGTGATGGGAAGATTCCCTTCTCTCCCCAAATACTGCTTTCCTTCTGATTGGCAAGAGCTTGGGTATGTCCCTTAACATCCCTACCTTTGCTCTGCCTTTTCTGGGTGAAGGAGAGGAATTAGAGAGCCTCAGAGGAGAGGATGCACTGAGCTCACAACTAACCAGGAGCCCCAGAAGGGTTTGAATGAACTCTGACAGCCCCAAGTCGGTGTCTGAATTATCTTAGGCCTGGACAGAGAAGTTGGGGGGAAGGCATCCCAGGGGTATTTAGAAATCAGTTTTCCAGGAAACAAAATGCAAGAAAGGATTTCAGATGGGGAGAAGCATCCATAAACTCTGGGAATGATTACTAACTTTTATTGAGCATTTACTAGTTTCTGCCATGCAAAGCAGACACTATTAATCTCTCCAATATTCAGAAGAGAAAACCAAAGCACTGAGAAGTTAGGTAGCCATGTCCAATCAAGGTCCCACCAAGACTAACAGGGATTAACTGGCTCAACTGGAATTAGTGAGAAAGGTACTGGATATATTTCTTTTGCTCTAATATTAGTCTTTAAAGGGCGAATCTAGTTCAGGATTTTAATATTTGCCTTTTCAGCTATTTAAAACGGATAGAAGTGACCTAAGTGAAGTGAAGGTTGCTCAGTCGTCTCTGACTCTTTGCAACCCTATGGACCATACAGTCCATGAAATTCTTCAGGCCATAATGGAGTGGATAGCCTTTTCCTTCTCCAGGGGATCTTCCCAACCCAGGGATGAAACCCAGGTCTCCTGCATTGCAGGCAGATTCTTTACCAGCTGCACCACAAGGGAGGCCCAAGAATACTGGAGAGGGTAGCCTATCCCTTTTCCAGCAGATCTTCCTGATCCTGGCATTGGAGGCAGATTCTTTACCAATTGAGCTATCAGGGAAGCCCTAAATCAGATAGAGGGTACAGTCAGCTTCAGGTAAAGCACGGAGCACTCCTGGCTGCGGGGGCCATGTAACCAAGGTGCTTACTGCCACCTCGTGGCAACCTGTGCTCATTGCCGTGAGGCCACCAAGAATGCCAGGCCTCCAGGTAGAGGTGCTGCAAACCCTAACTTGTGAAGGTGGAATCTATCACACCACAGGTATTCACTCCTACTTGCAGAGGTTCCTGCCAAATCAGTGTGCTGGGAGAGGTGAAAACGATTTTTCAGCGACTCCACCTTCCTCCCCTATCCCTGACTTCTTGGGGAAGAATGTGACTTCTAGCTTCCTCGCAGAGTATGCGCCTCCTAAGGTACACACATTACTGATGGCAATCTGCTTATCTGTACCCACCCAGAGGGGCCATGAGCATCCTGGCTAGGGGCAGGGACTTGTCTTCCTCATCTTTATGAATAAGATCCTAGTACACGCCCTGACTAGAGGAGGTATCCAGTTAATGTTTGTGCAACGAATATGAGTGAATGCTGTTGACCCAAACTTGTCATCACTCCGTAGAATTCAGGCAAAGGTTAAGCAGTTGTTTATTTGAATACTGTCAATAGTAAACACTTGAGAGGGGCGGGGAGGGAAATGTCAGAGCAGGGGGCCGGGGCGCCTGGCCTGCTCACAGGGCGGTGGAGGCCCGGAACTTCTGGGTCAAACAGAACACGGCGGCCGTGAGGGCCGTGCACTGACGGGCCAAGAGTTTCACGCTCAGGTCGCGGTAGCCTCGCTCACAGGTCAGCCGAGCGGCCTCCACAAACTCGTGGTAGGTGTGCACCACATCCCTCAGGTTCCCGGCCGCCTCCCTGCGGTGGCCGGAGCAGCGGCGGCAGTCCGTGAGCTGCAGGCACAGGCCGGCCAGCTGGACCAGGTGCTGGAAGGTGTCCCGCACAGCGCTCTGCATCTCCTCCGGCGTCTGGTCCATCCTGATCACGTGCTGACAGCTCGACAGGAGCTTTTGGGAGCCCATGCAGAGGCGGCTCCGGCTTTCAGCAAAGTGCCAGGTGCACTTCTCGGGGGGGTGTTTATTCCCATTCCCCCAGGAAGCTTCTAAAATGCCCTGTAATTCCAGCAAGCTCTCCATGAGTTGGATGAAGCCCTCAGGGATGCTGGCGGGGGCAGCTCTCAGCTGTCTGAGCGCCCTGGAGCAGTACTCCGGCCAGATGTGGCTGTTCCTTGATGGGAGCTCGGCGCTGCAGCTGTGGGCCC
This sequence comes from Cervus canadensis, assembly GCF_019320065.1. NCBI lineage: Eukaryota > Metazoa > Chordata > Mammalia > Artiodactyla > Cervidae > Cervus > Cervus canadensis. Next base: position 11,690,353 of record NC_057399.1, read on the forward strand.
GGGCAGGCCTCCAGGGCAGGCTCAGCCGGCTTCCTGCAGAGGGCGGTGAGGTGAGGGGGGCTGTGGGACCTGCTTCCGAGTCTCTGCCTTCCTCCTCTGTCTCTGGCTGCAGGCCCCGGAAGCACGTGGCATAGGAAAACTGGCAGCTGCACTGCTCCATGCCCATCCTGGGGGCCCCTGTCTCATTCACACCTGCAAACCCCAAAGACGGGGCTGTCCTGAGACTGGCAGAACCTTTAGGATAGCTCTCTGGGGCAAAGCACAGAAAAGACTTCTCAGCAGGAAGGCAGATGCTAGGCCTTTTGCCTTTGCTTTCTGGCACCGAAAAACGGTTTGAACCTTCTAAGTGGGGCTCCTCTTGGGGACACGGTAGTGGCTCTGGCAGAGAAGGCCCTGGATTCAAAGAGACGCGCTGGGGAATGTCCCCAGGGGTGGTGTCTTCCCCTGTCACATGATTAGGTGGCTCTGCCTTGACCTCCTCTAGAGAGAAGGCTGATGAATTGGTCTGGTCCCTAAGCAAGAAATCTGAATTAAAATCCAACTCTGCCAGCAGTTTTTGTTCTTGGGCCTGGCAGGCTTGACCCGGAATTTCTCTGCTTTGTCCTTGGGGTTCTGTAGGGGAACTTGGTGGGGTCTGCTCAGTCCCTGTGACAGGAGTCTCCAAGAAGAGGGAGGCTGCCATGCCACCAGCTGGAGCACTGACACCAAGAGTCTGAGGAAGAATATCCAACCCATCCACCTTGGGGTCACCTGGATCCTTCCCAGACTCATCACGAAATAAGCTGGTGTCGTTTCTGTTGGTAACTTCTCTACCGTATTCCAGAGATAGTTGTCCTTGCCCCTCCTCTGCAGGCAAAGACGCCATCATGTCTTCCGAATTTATTCCGCACTCATCACTTTTAGGTCCGTCTCGAGAAGACAACAAAGGCTCTGTGTCCTGGGGGGCAGTTTCTGGCATATCATTTATAAACAGAGATCCCAATCCTGTTTCTAACTGAGCTCCTCCCAGCTCCAGGGTGTCTCCTTGAGCAAGAGTATGTGGCCCCGGGCTGGTGGTCAGGCAGACGCTGTCTGGGTTCACATCAGCACTGGAGAGGGAGGAGGCACTGTTCCCAAGCTCCGCGGTGAGTTCTCGGGGGCCACTGCCATTCAAGTCTTGAAACGGAGATGAGGTCTGGGGAGGCCCTGCCTGAGCGGTATCTGGGCCAGATGAGCCTGGGTTGAGACCGTGAGGGGTGTTTGCTGGGGAACTGGCGACACTGGAGGTCAGAGGGGCAATCCCAGAATTCTCTTTATGGTTAGGGTCAATCCGGAGGCGAATGGCAGAAATAGATGACACTCGAGAGTCGATGACAGACTTGGTTTCCATGGTCTCTGGCTCCATCTCCATGACCCGGGAGGCTGGGTTTTTGCTCTTGGTCTCCCTCAGGGGAGTCAGCAGCCCCAGGGCCTTGGTCTCCAGGACGCCGGGCTCACCCTGCACGTCTTGCAGAGAGGACACAGTCGGGGAGGGCGCAGCGAGGGCCAGGCAGGGCTCCCGGTCATAGTAGCACACGTCGTCCATGCTCTCCAAGGAAGCTGACGGCGCCAGGGGAAACGAGACCTGACAGGTGTAGTCGGTCTGCAGGAAGGACCGTCTTTTCCTCAGGGTCTTGGCATACTTCTTCACCCCTCCCCTTCTGCTTGGCTGTCTGCCGTCTGGCCCAGGATTCAGGCTGACCTCAGGGCGGCAGCGGCTGGCTTCATTCTGTGATCCTGTGGCACTGGTTTCTACAGTGGAAGCAGCTCTGAGCCCTGAGAATCAAGAAAGGAAAAAGAAATGAAAAGCAGAAAAACAAAGAGATGTGTAGGTCTCGGGCTCAGGATGCAGGATGGCCTGGGTCTGAATCCCGGCTGGACCATGTAACCTGGGGCATGTTAAACCTTGAGCTCCTCAGTTTCCTCTTCTGAACGATGGGGGTGAGCACCGTGGTACATGTGTTTTGATCCTGGGTTGCCCAACATCCCGTGCCTTGTCTTTTGGTCAACTTCCTTTCAGGGGATGACATCTCTCCAACCATTATAGGCTGCTGAAACTATTAACGAAGGAGCCCTATCCATATCAGCCAAGTGGTCAGAGGTATGAGCCAGAAAGTCAGTCACAAAATTTCCTAAAATTTCAAACTCAAACACATTGATAGAAAAAAATAAACAACAACAGTACAACCCATTCTTTGCAGCCACGGTATCCTAACAATACAGTGAGGAATCCTGCTGCCTAGCCTCCTGGTCTGGCCTCTGCCTATGTCAGAACCAGGGCTTCACCTCGGCTGGCAATTCTCTAAGCTATCTGACATCCTTCCAACACTATGTCACTTTCTCTCATTAACCCAAGTCAGGCAGTACCAGTGATGTCCGTCAACACTGCTATGCTGGATAGATGACTTAGTCCCTATCAGGCTCCTAGCACAAGCCTGTGCCTAGCTGGTGTTCACTAAAGGAAGCCCGCGCCATCATTGTTACGATCGTCACTACAGGGTGAGCGTTCTGAAGGAGCCTTCTTTTGACAAAAAGCGACTGCGACTCTCAGTCGCAGGCATGAGGGATCTTGTGCATACCAAGATGGATCTTTCTGAAAGAAGAAACACTTCTATGAAGAAGTCCTGGGAACCTGCCAGAAGGAATTAGGATCACAGACTAGTGCCTGAGAATCAGAGGGCTCTTATATTTGGACTGGTTTTTTCCAACCTGGCTGAACCTTATTAAAAGCCTCATCAAATCCTACGCTGCTCCTCACACCTCCTAAATCAGAATCTCTGAGGCTGGGTCTAGGAGTTTATAGTATTTGACTCAGGCCCCTTTGGGTGATTTTGATGCCCAGACACCTTTTGAAACTGTTGCTCTGCTCTAGGCCCCCTCAGCCACTGGTCAAGGGTGTTTCTGAAGCTTAAAAAAGGGAGAGGCTCTCACAGTGAGTCAGCGGCCCAAGCAGACCCCGGGCCCGTGAGTCCCAGGTCTGGGCTGTCTCCCCAGCACCTCACTGGCTCTCCATGAAAGAGGAAGTGTCCGATGTGGACCTTATCTCCCTGACTGGACTCCCACAAAGGAAGGCCTTGACTGATGGTCTGTCTCACCCCCATCGTGTCCCCAGCACAATGGCTGGCCTAGCGGGACACGACTGGAGGCAGGGATGGCAGCTGACTGTGTTCTCTGGGGAGCAGTGCAGAACCTGGCCGTGGGTTTCTACTAGTCAGTTAGTGAGATCGGGGTAGATGGTGGGGAGCGCATTCGTTCATCCATCTATCGGCAACCGCCAGGAACTCTGTGGCAGGACACAGAGGTGAGTGTCAAATGCACAGTTGCCGAATCACAGAAGCTTTCGCTTTAGTGAAGGAGAGAAATATCCATCCAAGATCACACAAATAAATATGCAGCTACAGGCATGGAGCACCCAGGGTGTGTGACAGGGGGCATGGAGACCTCATCCTGGTGGTCTGGTTAATATCCCCAGAGGAAGTGCATTTCCAGGTGGGGCCTGAGAGAGAGAAGGGCAGCAGCCAAAGATGAGGGTAAGGAGTGTTTCAGGTGGACGGAGCGGCATGTGCAAAGGCTGGAGGTAGGAAAGAACTGGGCACTTTTAAAACTGGCAAGGAGGTCCGTGTGGCAGGAATGCAGGGACAGGGCTTGGGGGAAGGAGAGAGACACACCGAGGCCATGTCACAGAGGGCCTCGAGAAACCTCACAGGGGCTGCCAAGGAGCTGGCCTTTCCCCGCCGGGCAGTGGGGACCACCGGAGCCCAGGGGGCAGCAGGAAGGGGCTGGGACGCAGGAGAGGACGCAGCTCCCCGCCCCTCGTGGGTCACTCCTGATGTCTGGGTGCCACTTTCCAATCTTGTTTTCCTTCAGAGTGCAGTGAGAGAGAGGGAGGGAGGGAGAGAGAGTGTATGTGTGAGTGTGAGTGTGTGTTGTGTGTGTGTGTAAATGTTCTGCAAGGACCTCAGGTCAGCTTAGGAAGTCATTCTATGAGGAAAGACACCCCACACTCTTTGTGGAGGAAAGAATGAGGACTCTGATCTTCCCACCTATGTCTGAGTCCCTTAAGGACCACCAGTGGCCTGCCAGTTAGGTTCTTTTTGTTTTAAGGCCTCAAGCTTCCAGGTCAACAACAGCGCAGCTGCTTCCCTCTGCTGGGTGCTCATATCAAACCTTTTCTTTCTCTGTGAATTCTGTCCATCTCACAAGGCCTGGCCCATTTGCTGCCTCTTCTGGGAAGCCTCCCCTGATTCCCACTGTGGAATTAATGCCACTCATCTCTGCCTGTCCACAGTTCTCTGAACCTCCTCAGTAGCCCTGACTTGAAGTTGGGATGCCCACCTCAAAAGAGAACGTGCACCCATGCTTTACCCAAATGTTTTTCCCTCAGGCTTGCACACGGCCCTCCCTGGGGACTGAGGAGCTGCCTGCACATCCACAGACCTGCCGGGGAGGGCTCACCGGAGAGGGCGTCTGGGGGTGTGAGCTTGTCAGCTGCATCATAGTATTCCTCGTCGGAACTGCCATCCTCCAAGGCCAGCGGCAGGCCTGGGGCCAGGGCTTGCAGCGCGGAGCTGGACAGGGCCTCAGACCCTCCCCGCTGGCCCAGGGCTGCTGTGCCCCCACCCTGCCGGGCAGCCGTGCCGTCAGAGCTATGGCTCCCGTGGCTGGCGGGGGAGACGTTGGCACACAGGCTGTAGTAGTCAGTCCGGCTGCCCTCATAGAGCCGAGGGTCCAGCCTGAGCGCGTTCAGTTCCGGCCCCCAGCTGAAGGCCCCAGGAGCAGGACTCTCAGAAAACTCTGTCTTCTGGCTCTGAGGGTTGGCTCTCTGGGCCAGGTCCAGGAGACAGAGGAAGCCACTGGCTTCAACCCTGCTTCTCTCCTCCTGGCTGTCTGAATCAAGACTCTCCGGGAAGCCCGGCAAGCCCAGGTGGAAGAAGCCGGACCTGCTGGAGGAGCAGGCGTCCAGGTCATCCTCCTCCAGGGCGTCCATGGACTCACTGGAGCCGCTGGTCCTGCAGCCGCGGCTCTCGGTGTTGGCCGAGTCGGACGCCTCGGATTCGGCGCTGTCTGTTGTGCTGCTGGCCCCGCAAGTGCTTGGGCCCTTCGCAGCCACGGCAGGCGCGGAGCTGTCCCCAGGAGGCTGCTCTTCCTCTGTAAGCGGTCTGCAGGGGCCCAGCTTCTGCAGGCGTCCGTCGGAGAGGGGCTCCAGCATGCAGTCCACTTCGGACGACTCCTCGGAGTCACTGCAGGCCCTGGACTCGTAGCCTGACGCAAGAGTGATGTGACAGGATTAGGGGACTGGCAGATGCTCACATGTCCACCCGCCCCCACTCTGCCTACCCTCTTATTTTGTAGAGAGAACAGAGGTCCAGCGGGTGACAGGCCTGGACCAGGCTACGCTGACTGACACGGGATCCATAGAACTCCAAATTTCCACGTTCTCCACACAAGGGTCATGTCTCCTTCCCCACATCTATCTGAGCCACCTAAAGAGACAGGATTACCTCCACCTCCAAGGAGATCTATCTGTTTATGGAAACAGCTGGGTATTTAGGTGGTTTGCTACACCCTCCTAAAAATCTCAGCTCTGTCCTGACTGGGTATCAAAATCAGGCAGGGAATCATATTAGAAAAACAACAACAACATATCCTTGGATCTCACCCTGATGTATTGAGTCTAATATCTAGGGAGTGGACCCTTAGAATCTGTATTTTTTACTAACTTTATGGGGGTCCTGAGGCTGCTAGGCTGGCATCATTCTGAAGCCTGGCCTAGCGACCCACTGGTGCTACAGGGCTTTTAGAAAAGTGAAAAGTGGCCCACTGCTGGTACTTGGAAGGATTCATGGTGAGAGGGTTGGGGCGTTGAGCCAGGTCTCAAATCGCTCATGCACCATAAACCTCTAGGTGCCATCTGTTCTCAACTTCTCTCTGGGGACTTCCCTGGTGGTCCAGTGGGTAGCACCCCCTGCTTCCACTGCAGGGGGCACTGGCTGATCCCTGGTCAGGGAACTGAGATACTGCATGCCACACACCACAGCCAAAAAAACCCCCAAACAAACAAAAAACCCCACTTCTCTCTGATCACATCACATTGTATTTAAACCTCGGATGGTTTCTTTTGCCTACAGGGAAGGACCTAAGCTCTCCTACTGAGGTTGGGGGCTCTCACAGGGTGACCCTCAGCAGCCTGGTCGCTCACTGCAGCCTTCCCCATGCTCTAGCGACCACAGAGAGCTTCTCAGCCTTCACGCCTCCATTGTGTCCCTCTGCTTCAGAGGATCACTCCTCCCCTTTCTGCCTGGGTAACTTCACCATGTTCGTCATAACCTATTTCAAACAGGTTGAAATAGGCCTCCTGTGACCACCCCGCCAGACCTCCACAATAGCATGGCTCCATGGGGTGCCATCTCAGAGGCATCATCCCTTGTTAATAAGCTGTGTTAAAGGGAATAGGTACAGGAAACTCTTCCCTTCTGAATTCTCAGTTTCCTATCAGCCAACCTCTGAGATTACTTTTGCCTGTCTTATCCACATGGAGGAAATGCCATACGATGGTGCGCTGCGGAGCACCTCTCCCCACATCCACATTCAGTGTCAGCATGTCAGGGGCTTGAAATGTTATCTTTGACAGTAAAACAAGATGTCACTTATTTGTTTAGAAAGTATAGCTGACACGGTGGGAGTGTTTATGCCATTGCCAATGTTTAGGCAATTGCTTCAAATCAGGGTTCTGTTTCATTTTGTTTCTTCCCCTGCAGAGACAGTTGTTAAACATTTATCAGCAAACCACTGGGAAGAATGCTGCATCAATAGTGCTGAAGCAAAAGCCTGGTGGAAACTAGGAAAACGTTCACCTAATCTGGCCTCCCCTACTTCATTTCTTATGTCATATGATTTTTACCTCCTATCTCCATGCACCCTGTTCTTATAAACATGTAAGGCAGAGAATGTTTATTATAATTCAAGAGAAGCAAAAGAGGCATGAGATGAGAAGTTAGGTCAGCTATACTTTCTAAACAAATAAGTGACATCTTGTTTTACTGTCAAAGATAAAATACTGTGGATCTTAGAGATGATTGTAGGTAAGACTACAGGGAATCAGAGACCTTCCACAGCCTTCCTTGGCTTTATGGGACTCTCAGGTACAAAGAAATCCTCTCTATTTAGGATTTTGGACAGATCAGCTGTTTACCAAGAAATGAATGGAGAAGCAGCTCTCATCCCCTTGAGTGGAAGCTTCAGTTCCACTCAATGCACCATCCCCTTTTTAGGCTGCCTTGACCTACAAGGCAGTGAAGTGGGCCTGTCCTCACTGGGTCCAAGCCTCAGCACCTCACCTTCTTCAGCAGACACCCGGTGCACATGCTGTTTGTTTCCCGGCCAGAGGAAAATGGAGGTCACCGGGTCGACAAACAGCCTGTAGTACCCAGCAATCAGGCAGGCTAGGTCTTTTGCACTGTTGGATTCCAGCAGCAAAGTCAGAACCTTTGAAGGTAAAGAGGCTCTTAGGCGCATAAAGGGCTAAGGCTGGCAACAAGGGATACAAAGTCTGAAGGCTGGCAGCAAGCGATAGAAAGGGCAACCAGGCCATGCGGGGCCCATGAAAGATTTCAGGTAAATCCAGCCACGGTCCATAGATAGGCCCCCTGGTGTCCCGACAATATATCTGTTCTCACCTACAAGATCTGAAATGAGTATGCACACACACAGCCACACAAGCACTCACACATGCAGTGGTTTCCTCCCATCCAGTCTCCACAGTGTCTCCTGTCCTTCTATCCCAACCCCAGCCCCCCATCCCAACCACCCCACCATGCTCATTCATGCTATGGGGCTTCTCCAAGACCTGACCTGGAAAAGAAAAAGGAGCAGGATCGAGTAGAGAAGGAAGGAGAGGGGGATAAGAAGAATGAAGCACCAGTCCTGAGCATGTTGGGATTAAGTCAAAGGAAGCAGGATAAACGTAGGACCTTCCAGAGAGGTACAGGAAGTAATCTATGCCACTGATCTATTTTAATTGCTATCACCCCAAATCTTGGGCAGCCATTCTGGTCTAATGTGTGTGATAATACCCTCTGATGCTCCCATCTAGGTTGCTGAACCTGTCAGGAAACTACACGGTCAAGCTCAGTTTATAGAAAAAAAACTTTTTAGGACCTTCCCCGGGAAAATGTACCCTGTTCATTACTTTCCCTTTGATGGGACAGGATGGACAATTCCATCTCTTAAGAAAATGTTGGACAGGAGACTCTGTTAATATCCAAACTCACATAAACTACCCTCAAGTAATTTAGCCCCAGATTCCAGAAGCTGGATTCAAACTTCCTTCCCCATGCATTACCTTGACATCCTGAAGATACACTTTGACCACGCTCACTTTCTCAGACTCTTCTGTCAGCTCTACACGGCTGATGTTGGCAAACTCTGCCAACGTGGACATGATGTTGAGTTTGCTATTGATTATTTGGCTAATGCCATACTTGGCTCCAACCAGAAGGGCAATGTAGGATTCTCTGTCCTGTAACTGCAGAGGGCAGGAAGGGGAATTAGTTTCCATTCACAAGCTAGGGGAAATACATTATACACGTAGGACATGATACCTCTCTCTGAAAACCCCTCACCACCCCTCTAGATGACCAAGTTAGGTGATAGCCTAACCTGGGCCCCCTCTACAGATAAACTCAGTATAAATTTATCTCCCATAATACTCTTCACAATAGAGGATCCAACCACGGGACTTTTACCTGTTCCATAAACACAACCATATACTTTCACACCTATGTGCCTAAATTCACATTGTGCCCTCCACTTGGAATCCCTTGTTATCATTACCTATTGAAAACCCACCCTTTTTTAGAACCTTCCATCAACACCTACTGCCCATTGAAAACGCCACCTGATTTGCTCCTCAAACCAGAACAGTCCTTTTCTCTGTTGATTCCACACCACGTCCTCTGTCCTTCTCGGACAGCATGGGATTAGTCTAGGACTAGGATTTCTAGGACTTCTAAGCTCAGACTTCTTACTGTTATTATTTGTATTTGGGTTGCATATTCCATTAAGGTCCCTGACAACAGAGTCTGTGTATGTCTATGTCTGTACCTCCAGTGACCAGCAAGCACCCTGAGCCAGCTCAATGTAATTGTTTCTTCTCCCACTCCCAGGTCTTTCCTTAGACATGAAAGGTAAAGAGGAGTTGGAGACAGGAACCAGAAAGTTGGCAGAGGGCAGGATTAGCCCTAGAGAAAAGTGGGTAGTTTTTCTTGTACCTTCAAGTTTCCTTTCTGTAATCTACTGTCTCCTCCACCATTTAGTCCACGACTTGTACAAAGACAGGACCAATTTTTCTCTTCCCCAAATGATCAGATGCACTTCCTTTCTTTCAAAACATCAATTCTCTTTTTCCATCTACACTGTTAGGTCAGCAGCCTAATTAAATTAACCCATCACTGTAAATGACTGAGAAGCACACCAAATCCACTGAAAGGAGCTTTGCTATTATTATTATTATTATTTTAAATCTCTAATTGGTAAATTGTCTGGCTTTGTGCTTGAGGGTTCTGGGGCTGAGTGGTGGGGGCAGAATTCCCTTAAGCCACATCCCACATCACCGACTGCACCAGAGCACAGAGCTCCAGGTCTAGGCTCCAAAAAGCAGACCAAGGGGGGAATGGGTAACAGAGCAGAGGACTCTTTCTTGCTTTCCCTTCTCAGGTCCACTCCTCACTTCTTCCCTCCTGAATGATCAGGGCCCCAGCCTCCAGTCTAACATTCTTATCTTTTCTTCATGATTTCCCTTTTTTCCTCTTCACTTTCATAGACCCAAAGCTCCAGGGTAAACTGATCACAGTATCTTGCCCTCAGAATGCCTTTCCTCTGAAATCTGGCCCAATGCAATCTTCTTGCTTTTCCTTAATCCCTTCTCCTTCCCCATTCAACCCGAAGCTGGCAGTGGTGGTCTCTGTCTTTGACTTCCCAGTAATGGTCCTGTGCCTCTCATGGCTTTGCTCTGCCCTGTTTGGTGCCTCGTTGCATCATTTGAGGATGGGAACTGTGTCTCATTCAGCTCTGCCTCCCCCAGCATCTGTCAGAGGGCTGGTGTCAAGCAATGGCATGATAGACGCTCCCTGACGTCATAATGTTCACTTTCCCAGACAAATTCTAGTCCATGACAGTCCTCAGGGATTTTAGACTAAAAGATACATTGATGTTCAGAGGCTCTCTTGCATCCCTTATAAGAAGTTCTTTAATACATACCATTAAAGTAGCATTAAAGATTTTCCCACCGTACGTCTTGAGTTCCCCAAGGATCTGTAGGTAATTTAAACGCAGCTGGGCGGCAGAAATAAGTTGCTTAAATAAGGGAGAAGAAAAAAGAAAACAAAAAAAGACTGTTGAAGTCAGAGCTATTCATTTGCCTAAAATGCAGGCAATGTTGAAAATTCTCTCCCTGAGGTTTCACAAGAGTCAGCGTGTGGTTGGCAGAGGCTGTGGCTAAATTACCTTCTGTCTGGGTTCCAGCAAGTTCTGGTTCCTCTTCATGTGGAAGCTGATGGCTTTCTTGATGTCTTTTCCTTTCATGTTTCGTAGTAAAGTTGGAGATATAAAGTTCTCGATTCCCCAATCCTTCCTGCCATGAGACATTGGAGACAAGGAGGCTCATGTCTACAGCGAACTTGACTCTAATGAAGAACGTAATTATATTTGATTCAGTAGTTATTGTTCCAAGAATACTGTAATTATGAGCTTCTTTCTCAGCAGAAGATATCTGGCTGGTCTTGTGGAGTATATGTAAATATAAAGACTGTATATGTGTGATATCTATCTACCTATTTATTTATACAAACACACACACAAACCACAAAAATGAATCGTTCTGGAATTAAACCCCATGATCATTCAAGGAGCCCATTACTCCTTACACATGTCCAGCACAGTCTCAGGGGGCAACACACAAAACATGTGAATCCCTGAGGCCATGCTTGAGGATGATGCCAGCCTAATCTCCCACCATCCCACCCAACAAACGAGTTAAAAATACAGATTCTCAGGTCCCACTCTCTAGAGATTTCACCTAGGATATCAAGGGGAAGGCCAAGGATTTTTAAAAAATTTTTTAAATATAATTCATCAGCAGGCAAGACACAGCTGAGATTTGGCGAGGAGGCGAGCAAATCTGGGTGATACCACCCAGAGCAAAGTGATATTTTAAGCTAAAAATCTGGAGGTGTCAGAGCCTCAGGACTTGAAACTGCTCTACAATAGGATTTTGTTCAACGCAAATGAACTTCCAAGGCATTCCTGCTTGCAGAAGAGCTTGATGCTGAAGTTGTCAACTGATTTCCTGAGATATCCTCCCAGGAACTGGGAATTTACAAAGGGATCCTGTGTCATTCCATCTGGAGCTGGCTTGGGCCCCAGAGGGAGCATCCGGGTTCTGACCTCGCAGGAAGCCAGGCTGTGCTGGAGAGGGTGCAGAGGGAAATGAAGGGAAGACAATGGACAGATGGGGAGGTGGGTGAGCGTCAGCTTCTTGTGGATTCTGGCCGTCCTGGCCCAGGGCCAGCCAAGTGATAAATGCAACACAGCTGCTGCTGGCGGGACACCGAAGTCCCCTGCCACTCACTCTATGTACTTCAAAGAGATCTTCTGCGGCTGTGCACACGCGTACATCCGCTCCTGGATGTGCAGGGCTGCCAGCCGGAGCGCCGAGCTGCACTTCATTTCAACCGCAAAGCGCTCCTGGAGCACATCGCTGCAGCTCTGGGAGAGATGAGATCAGAGACACTGGGAAACAAGAACACGGATTGGGTTCCTAGTGCTCTCGGGGGAAGGGCAACTCGGAGACCTGGCTCTGCCAATTCTTGCCTGTGTGACCTTGGTTGCCCCTTTTGTCAGTAAAAACTGTAACTCTAAAGATCCTAAATGGTGTTACAAAATGTAAATCTACACTGAGGACTAAGCTTTAAGTTCATTAATATATTGCAAATCGCCTAACATAGCAATTCAGTGCCATAAAATGGAATTCTAAGGGATAATCAGGCCTACTCTCCCCCAGACCAAGATAATCCCTACCGGGGAGTTGCTTAATTGCCTTGAGCTCATGTTCAAAATAACCCAGTGTGCCATCTTTGAGAAAAACCACTGTTATTTAGGAAGGGCAGCCCAGGTCACCTGCAGATAGAGGTATTCGAAGGCCACAGGGTCTTCTTTCAGGAGGTCCAGGGGGTCCCTGGGGACGAAACAAACCCGGAAGAGGCAGCGGCAGTCATGTGACTCCTCCCTTTCCACCACCTGCAGTGCATAAGGGAGACGCGGTTCATCTTCTGTTTTTGTTCTCCGCTATTCCACAAAACAACTTAAATTAAAAAAGACAATGAAAGGTAGTCCCTAGAGATTTCGGTTTTAGTTCTTCCCAAGTCAGCACAGACCTTTGCCCTTGATTGACTTTCCCATGGGTATAAGATGTAAAAAGTTCAAAAGAACTGTTTCCCACTCCCATCAATCTGTTCCCCTTTCCAGAAGAAATCTCTGCATCTGGTTTCTTATATACCCTTCCAGAGACAGTCTCTGTGTATTTATGCTCCTATGAATGTACATGCCTTTATTTCCCACAAATAATAGTATGCAATACATTACGTGGGAATATACAATAGACCCTGCACCTTACTTTTTTTTCACTTCAGCTATCTCAGCGGTTTCTTTTTCCAGTGCTAATGGAACAGAAGTGATTTTTTTAAAGTTTGTAAGCAGCAATGTTAGGAAATGAGTGACCACGGTAGGGATTCATCTGCAATGAGGAGCATTCGGAGCGGCTTCCACGAGCTCAGGCCTTGTTCACGCTGCTCCTCTCCTTAAAAAAGCCCCCTTTCCTTTTCCAATTACTGAAATCCTACTCATCTTTACAGTAGTACACACTCAACAAGAATTTATGGAACTGACCTGTGTTTGGCTTTTAAAAGCTGTTATAACAAATCACTGCATGGCTAAAAGACTGAGTGGTACAGATCGACTGACTATGTTAGCCCTGTCCTGCTCAGGACAAATCTCACAGAAAGGGCTGAGACCTGGCAACAGACGCTTCCCTGACGCCTCAAAGGTGGGAGGTTCAGAGGAAGGTCATCAGAGCTGGAAGCAAAAGATGGGGTCTAGTGGTTGCGTTACCTTGAGTAAATTACCTTTACCTCTCTAAGCCTCTTTCTCCTCGTCTGCAAAACGGAGGCCTGCCTAACTGTGTCCACAAACCAGGCTGAGTGAGCTCTGTGCTGTCTGGGCACAAGAAAGCACATCAAACCTGCAGATGCGCTGCACCCCGTACCCGAAGGCTGTGGCCGAGGCATGCAGCTCACCCCGCCCAGATCGCCCCACGGGGAGCAGAGCCAGGTGTTACCTGCTGGATGAGCTCCTCCTCATGCAGCAGGTGTAGCCGTGAGACATTGTACTGCTCCTCCAGGACCAGCGCGAAGTACTCTGTGCTTCGGATCGACAGCTTCTCCTTCACCGTGAGGATGATGTCCTGCGGGCACGGAGGCACAGGGGTCACCGAGGAGCGGCCGGCCCTCACATTCAGGCACAGAGCGGGGAGGACTCCCCGGCCTCCCCTCTGCTCCTCCGTGCTGCCAGGGAGAGAAAGGCCCGTGCTGGCTGGGTCCACTGCCAATGCAGAAGGCTAATCTTGATGGGCCACACATGGGACTCCTCATCACCCCTTCAGGGCCCTGTGCCCACTGCTCTCTTCCCCTCAGGGCTCCAGCCCCCCACCCCCATATGGCCGCCCTCTCTGGCTTTACTTGGGAGGCTGAAGCTATCCCTTAGGGCCTTACACCGCTCTTCAAGGTCTCCAGATCCATCCTATCTCTGGAGTCTGCACTGTCAATTGCTTACCAGACATAATCCCACCACCTGCCCTCTATGCCACTGAGGGAAATCAATCTGATGCTTCTGAACCTGTTTCTTCCTGTGAAACAGAGGATAACGATGCCCATTTAGAGGGGCTGATGGGGTGAGACGAGAACTGATACTGGGCCACCAGAGCTGCCTTGCCACACTCCACTCATTCACTACAGGGGCCCCTTGGCATCACAAGGCCTTTGCTGCCTCGGGGGCATTCTCAATGCTGTTTCCTCTGCCTGGCACACTCTTCCTGCACTCTTCCCAAGGCCACCTCGGTCTCTGTATCTAAATGCGACTGTCCCTGTTATTCTCCATCCCGGGGTCCTGCTGATTTTCTTCATCACTATGAGATCTTCTTCGATGACAGCACTGTTCTTCAGTAATAGTACAGTGAAGTGAGTGGGCTCTAGACCTAGACGTCTACTCACTAGCTTGTGTCCCTGGATAACATGCTTACTGTCTCTATGCCTCGGTGGTTTCATCTCTAAAATGGTCACAATAGTCACACCCCTCTCGGGGGCTGTTGTGTGCATTAAACGGCTATCCCCATACATAGCCTTTAGATGACAGGTGTCCACTGCCTGGTAGCTGCTGACATCTGTTTTCCTGCTTATTGTTATTTACCTGCTAGATGCTAGACTCCCCCAGAACATGAGCCTCGCTTGTCTTGTACTCCATTATATCCGCAAAGCTTGGCATTCAGTGATGCTCAATAGACTTCCATTCAATGAGTAAACAGTCATCATGGACTCATCATACACGTCCTGCTAGAATTTTAAATTTAGGAAGGGCCAAACCATTGGGTGCGACCTGCTCCTCATGGCTCCCCACTCTGAATCCTCCTCCTGCTTTCTCCATCACCCCCCATAACTAACCAGTGACTAGGTCCTAAAGTTTATTTGCCTCCAAAACTCAACAGCATTAATTCAATGCCTGCTGTGTGCTGGCCATGACGGAGAGCCCCTCTCCTGGCTCCGTCCACTCTCTCCATTCTCCATCTGGCTTGAGCACACACACGTCTCCTGGCTTTGTTGAGTCACGTCCTAAGGACTCCCCTGCTACCCTGTCTGACCTCTACCCTACATCTAGAGCAGAGGTTGGAAACCAAATCCAGCCCATTGCTTGTTTTTGTAATTACAGTCACATGGGAACACAGCCTCACGCATTCTCCACAGTGGCAGAGGTGAGTAACCATGACAGAAGCCCCCGGCCCATGAAACCTACCGCATTCATTACCTGGCTCTTTACAGGAAGAGTCTGCTGACCCTTGACCTAGAGGAACTTGTCTAAGCCTTGTATTGCTCATGCTCTCCCTGGCTCAAGAATGTTCAGAGCCTCCTCCATCATGGCCCACTAACCCAAGTCCAGATCCCTCAGCTTAACATTAGAGGTTCTCAAGTGTCAGGTGCCAACTCATTTGTTCCACTTTATCCTTTGCTGCTGCTTCTGTTGCACTTTGCTTGTAAGCCCCATATACTTGCTAAACTTTCCCATCACTGGGTCTTTGCTGGTGTCATTCCCCATGACTGGAAATCTGTCTTCACACACCACTCCTGACCCATTCCTCTCCATCTTTCCAAGTTGATCTCGTAGGCCACCATATCCTGGGGGCCGTTCCTTCCTACCTAGCTGGAAGCTCTCTCTCCTGGGAACCCACAGCACCCCGTTTTCACATCCTACTTTCCTGCTTCTGAACACACTGCATTTGCCATAGTTTCTTCATGAATTAACCCTAGGTCCCATCTCCTCACCTCAGCCCCACCCCAAGACTCTGGGCTCCCTAAGAGAGTGACCCTGGGGAGTTTATTTCTGTATCATTAACAGCTTTGCTAGCACACAAAAGTATCACTAAATGACATATTATGTTCCTTGATTTAGAGAAAGAAGGTTTTCTAATGTAAGGACTTCGCTTCTCTTGGTAAGGGAGTGAGGAAGTGAACTTGCTGATGACTTGACAGTGGTTTTGCTCTTTTTTACCCATACGATTTGCTTATATCCCCCTCTCTTTTTCTGTCACAAAGAGCTAAAAGATTTGCTCTGTAAAAATTTGGCTATTACAGATAAGTGAGATTAACCAGTACTGTACTAGCTAAGTCCTTGCCCATTTCCCCAACTCCATGTGTCATCTTGGCTTTAATTCCCCTGTGGTGTGTGTTTTTATTGTGAATGATCACAAAGTCTTTTTGGCCACTGAAGGAGGACTCCCTCCCCTTCCAGTGCCCTCCCCCATTCCAGTGCACTGGAATAAAGCACCCCCCATTCCAGCACACTCTGCTCAAAGGTGACAGAAGTAGAAACCATGTCTAATGCATTTGCACAACTTCTATGCTGAATGGCAACATGGTCAGCTCCAGGGCAGGGTTCAGAGACAACAGACCAAGTTGGAAGAACTGATTTTAATGAGTTTTGGGTATCTTGGTGTTCTCATCTGAAAAGTGGGTTAACACTTGTCACCTTACAAGGTTACTGGGGGCATTAAGTGAGATAGCAAATAAGGAAGTGCCCAGGGAATGCCAGACAAGGAGTGACATTGAACAAATCTGTTCCTCCCTCCTATTTATTCCTCCTCTGGGCTTGAACTTCCCAGGGCCAGACAGGCTTTCTCCAGCTTCTCTTCAGTCACGCTGAAGTAGGAATGGAATAGAGCATTTGGGGCAGCCCTAGGAACTGCCATTAAGGTATGACCTAAATCAATCCCTTACGATTATATAGTGGAAGTGACAGATTCAAGGGACTAGATCTGATAGAGTGCCTGAAGAACTATAGATGGAGGTTCATGACTTTGTACAGAAGGTGGTAGCCAAAACCATCCACAAGAAAAAGAAATGCAAAAAAGACAAAATGGCTGTCTGAGGAGGCCTTCCAAATAGCTGAGAAAAGAACAGAAGCAAAAGGCAAAGGAAAAAAGGAAAGATATACTCATCTGAAGGCAGAGTTCCAAAGAATAGCAAGGAGAGATTTTTAAAAAGCCTTCCTAAGTAATCAATGCAAAGAAACAGAGGAAAACAATAAAATGGGAAAGACCAGAGATGTTTTCGAGAAAATGAGAGATACCAAGAGAACATTTCATGCAAAGATGTGCACAATAAAGGACCGAAATGATATGGATCTAACAGAAGCATTAGATATTAAGAACAGGTGGCAACAATACATAGAAAAACTATACAAAAAAGATCTTCATGACCCAGATAACCATGATGGTGTGATCACTCACCTAGAGCCAGACATCTTGGAGTATGAAGTCAAGTGGCCTTAGGAAGCATCAGTACAA
This sequence comes from Cervus canadensis, assembly GCF_019320065.1. NCBI lineage: Eukaryota > Metazoa > Chordata > Mammalia > Artiodactyla > Cervidae > Cervus > Cervus canadensis. Next base: position 11,707,535 of record NC_057399.1, read on the forward strand.
ACAAAGCTAGTGGAGGTGATGGACTTCCAGTTGAGCTACTTCAAATCCTAAAAGATGACTCTGTTAAAGTATGCACTCAAAATGCGAGCAAATATGGAAAACTCAGCAGTAGCCATAGGACTGGAAAAGATCAGTTTTCATTCCAATCCGAAAGAAGGGTAATGCCAAAGAATGTTCAAACTACCGCACAATTGCACTCATCTCATACACTAGCAAGGTAATGCTCAAAATTCTCCAAGCCAGGCTTCAACAGTACGTGAACCATGAACTTCCAGATGTTCAGCTGGATTTAGAAAAGGCAAAGGAACCAGAGATCAAATTGCCAACATCCGTTGGATCATCAAAAAAGCAAAAGAATTCCAGAAAAACATCTACTTCTGCTTCATTGACTACACTAAAGCCTTTGACTGTGTAGATCACAACAAACTGTGGAAAATTCTTCAAGAAATGGGAATATCTGACCACCTTACCTGCCTCCTGTGAAACCTGTATGCAGGTCACAAAGCAACAGTTAGAACTGCACATGGAACAATGGACTGGTTCAAAATTGGGAAAGAAATATGACAAGGCTGTATGTTGTCACCTTGCTTATTTAACTTATAAGCAGAGTACACCAGGAGAAATGCCGGGCTGGACGAAGCACAAGCTAGAATCAAGATTGCTGGGAGAAATGTTAACAATCTCAGATATGCAGATGACACCACCCTTATGGCAGAAACTTGAAGAGAACTAAAGAGCCTCTTGGTGAAAGTGAAAGAGGAGAGTGAAAAAGCTCACTTAAAACTCACCATTCAAAAAACAAAGATCATGGCATCCAGTCCCATCACTTCATGGCAAAAAGATAGGGAAACAATGGAAACAGTGACAGACTTAATTCCTTGGGTTCCAAAATCACTGCAAATGGTGACTGCAGCCATGAAATTAAAAGACACTTGCTCCTTGGAAGAGAAGCTATCACAAACCTAGACAGCATATTAAAAAGCAGACATTACTTTGCTGACAAAGGCCCATATAACCAAAGCCATGTAGTCATGTACGTGTGTGAGAGTTGGACCATAAGGAAAGCTGAGTGCCAAAGAATTGATGCTTTTGAACTATGGTGTTAGAGAAGACTCTTGAGAGTCCCTTGGACTGCAAGGAGATCCAACCAGTCAATCCTAAAGGAAATCAACCCTGAATATTCATCAGAAGGACTGATGCTGAAGCTGAAACTCCAATACTTTGGCCACCTGATGTGAAGAGCTGACTCATTTGAAAAGACCCTGATGCTGGGAAAGATTGAGGGCAGGAGGAGAAGGGAATGACAGAGCATGAGATGGTTGGATGGCATCACTGACGCAATGGACATGAGTTTGAGCAAGCTCTGGGAGTTGGTGATGGACAGCAAAGCCTGGCGTGCTGCAGTTCATGGGGTTGCAAACTGTCAGACACGACTGAGCGACTGAACAACAATAGGAATTGCCATAGGAAGGTGCCAGGGGAACACTGGTGGTATGCGTGCATTATGTTTGCATGTGTGCACACAAGTGCGTGTGCAATGTGTGTGTGTGTGCATGTTGTTCAGTACCTAGAGGGGTACTCACCCACCTGAACCTGCTCTTCCTCTAATAACAGAGGAGCTGGGCTCAGCGTTGGCTCCCACACGGTTTCTAACGTTTGAACAACCCCTTTGTCTGTTTCTCCCCTGGAGCCTGCCTCTAACACTATTTGCTCCCTTGTTGAAAAACTATAGTGCTATCCCTTATCGTCTATGGATAAAATCCCAGTTCCACTGCCTGCCATTCAAGGCCATCCCTGCAGCCCATCTGCACCCTCTCCCACTCCTCCTACAAGGAAACGGTCTCTGCTCCAGTCCCATGGGATGGTTTACCACCTCCCAGGCAATGCCTGTCTTACTGGCTCTCTGCCTTGTTCACGGGACTTCTTCAGCCTGACGGAAATCCCCTGACCCCTCTACAGCTGTGCCCCCACCTGCCCTTGATGAATTCTTAGTCAACCTGCAAAGCCCAGCTCAGGTCCAGCTTCTCGGCAAAGCCTTCTCTGACATCCCGACGGGAGGAGACAGAGTGCTCCTTCTCTTGTGTGCTAAGCACGCCCCTCGGGCCTCTCTTTACAGCCCTTCCTTCATCCTGCCCTGGACTGTTAGGAGCTCCTTGGAGGTCCATTTTCCCTCAACTAGACTGCAAGCTAGGGGGACAGAGACCACTTTCTACCTCTCTCTGTATCACCTGCCTCAGAGTGTCTCCTTTGGGGGAACCTAATCAAATCTAATTCAAACTGACTTCCATCCAGAACAGAATTCCCAGGGGCCTGGACCTGCCCTGATACTTTGCCTGGGTTTTTAGTGACTCTGGCCTTTCAGGAAGCAGGTGGAGCCCCATACAAGAGGCAGGAAATCCCAGTGGTTAATGGGGAAGGCTAATGAGTTGTACTGGGTACTTCATCTCTCTGGACCCTGATTCCCTCCCCTGCAAGAGGGTGATTAAAATACCAGCTTGCTGGGTGTTTGTGCAATGAACTGAGATGACACAGTGTTTGGCCAACTGCAGGTGCTCAGACCATGGGATTGTGAGATCGCCGAGGCAGCTGCCGGCAAGATGTCCGGGGTTCCTGGGAGCCAGCAAATTCTCATCAGAAGGAGATTCAAGTTTACTCGGAATACCTTCACAGTCGTGTGTGCCTCAAACTTGAACGCTTTGGTCTGTCCATTCTCCAGGTACAACTTGAGCACGTTGGGCATACACAGCAGAGAATTACCCTGGAAAACACAAGAGCAGTGTCAAAACTCTCTCTTCCTGTTCCTGGGTGTGACAGAGCCTGTTTCCCTGGCCCTGCCTTGGTGTGGAGGGCAGGATTCTCCCCAACCTCCTCACCACATTGTAGGTTGACTCTTGACATTCAGAGATTTCTGCAAGGGATGAGGCCTATGCCACACAGATACAGGATTTGTTCCAGGGCCAGCCACAAGAACTGCTTGACAGGAGGGAAGAAGGTGAAGAGTGAGCCCTGCCACTCTTCGGGCATGCTGCTGGCATTGTGTGGGCATGTATGATACCATCCGCTGACACGTCACTGCTCGTTGCATCTAGCATGCCCACTGCCCCAAATGGGCCTTTCTGAGATTCTCGCACTGTGCCTTGTAGGCTTGGGTGAAATGGGGGGTAGGAAGCTCCCTGAGAGTCCCTGCTGCGTTCTCTGTAGTCAAGCGTCACCACAGGGCAGAGGGCTGCTTTCCACCTCTTGTTCTTGTCCCATTGTCCAGCTGTGTCTGACTCTCTGTGACCCCGTGGACGGCAGCACACCAGGCTCCCCTGTTCTTCACCGTCTCCCAGAATTTGCTCAAACTCATGTCCATTGAATCGGTGATGCCATCCGACCATCTCATCCCCTGTCACCTCCTTCTCCTCCTGCCCTCGATCTTTCCCAGCATCAAGGTATTTTCCAGTGAGTCAGCTCTTCACACCAAGTGGCCTCTACTCATCCCAACTATCACTCTGGATTCATGGGATCCCTTGAGGGGTTCTGCCACTCTTGGAGGGCTTTTAGGGAGGAAAGCCTGGGACTGGTCTGTGTTTGGTGACCCCAGGCCAGCCAGAAGTCCTGAGGCAGAGCAGGGCAAAGGGAATCATTCCCTTTGGGTTTGGAGAAACCCTTAGGGCTGGCTCTCATAAAAAGTGACTTCTGAGTGTTGAGTTGTAGATAAAGAAGTGGCTGGTGCCCTCCGGAACCTGTAAGAGATTCTAGAGTCTCCAGGATTTGAGCTACAGCTGCCCCCCAGCTCTCATCTCTGGAAGCCCACCTAGGTTAGAAGCTTATCACCTTTTTTCAGAAAACTGACAGTCTTTTTCAGTTAAGAATTTTGTATCTTCTAAACATAAGGGCATTTGTATCTTTTAAGCAAGACACATTCATCACTCTATATAACTTTTTTTTGAAAGCCAGAGTACTTTTTTGGAAGAAAAGGAGTGTGTTCATACCCCAGGGCCAGTTCACACTCAATCAGGGACGCGGGATTCTAAACCCTGCACTCTGCTCCCGTCTCCTGACTCTGGTTTTAGGCATTTAGAAATCTTAATCTTTGGATTTTCCAAGTATGACTGCTTTCCTTGATACTTTATTATTTGTGATTTACAAAAAAATACATTTGTAACATCACCACATAACTAACACTATTTACTTTTCTCTAAGGCTTTTTCCAATTTTTATCTATACCTGTAAATAGCTTTCAGAGAACTGCACTAATAGATTATGCACAATTCTATGTGCATTTTTACTCAACGCATATATACTTCTTGTGAGTTTAATGTTTATAATTTTAATGGACTTATAAATATTCTATTCAGTTGAAACATCAGAATTTCTTTAACCATTTCTCTGCCTAAGCATTTTACATTTTCTCAAAAATTTCTGTGATATATATATATATGCATAGGTACAAAAGATGTCTTTAAATACATGGATTTTTGCATTTAAATTATTTTATAGAATTAAATTAATAAGAATGTGATCCTTGGGCCATTTTTATGGCATTCATTAACTTTTTTTCTACTCCTAAAGATTAAATCAATTTACAAAGCCACCAATTAGTACATGAATGCAGCTACTTTCTCAGTATCAGGGCTTATATTTTTCCTTTTTTGTGCTAATTTACTAATTATAAAGTGGCAGTTCTTAATATTTTCCTTTGCATTTCTTTAATGGCTAGCAAATTTAAGAATATTTGAAGTGTTGGTTTCCTTAAGTCAGGCAGAGAAAGTGTATGATATCACTTATATGTAGAATCTAAAAAGTAAAACAAACTAGTGAATATAACAAAAAGAGACAGACTCACAGAAATAGAGAATAAACTACAGATTACCAATAGGGTGAAGGAAGAGGGGAGGGGCAAGGTAGGGGTAGGGCATTAAGAGGTGCAAACTATTGTATATAAAATAGATAAGCTACAGATATATTGTATAGGACAGGGAATATAGCTAATATTTTATAGTAACTATAAATGCAGTATATAACCTTTAACAATTGTTAGTCACAATGCTGAAACCTGAAACTTATATATCAACTATACCTCAATGACTAAAAATAAAAAAAAAAAAACCCAAACATAGCTTTTTATTTCAGATTCTTCTAGGGTCAGTCTTGTCTTCTGAACCCCCATATTCAATCACATCAATCCTGGGTATTCCATATCAAAAAGGACTAGACAGCATATTATAGTGGAAAACCAAAAAACTAAAGTCACATAGGCCTGTTCTCCTGTATTTCCTAGCTGTATGATCTCAGAAGTTCATTCTCTTGACCTCTTTAAGCTTCTGTTTCTTCTTTGTTAAAATACCTCCCCTTGCAGGGTATGGTGATGATGAAGGACTACGCCCCCAAGATGTTTTGATTCACGTATTAGAGATTCAGTAGATGATAGGGTCTTTTAAAAAAGCAACCCCTGCCACCATCTCTACTATCAATGTATCACCTTCAGAGGGAGTACTAAGTCAGCAGATTCAGAATGAGAAGTGAATAACTGGAACATGTTGAAATCTCAAGCCAGAAGAACGGAGTCTCAGAAAGACACAGGGGTACCCAGTGCGTCTCTCCCTGTCCATGGTGAGCAGGCCCCTTACGAGGGAGCACAGAGCCTCCGGCGAGCCCACGGCACTCCCACTCTGTCCCCTCCGGGCTGTGGATTCCAGCGTCCCCAGCAGACAGCGCCAGGAGGCAGCCCGCCTGCTTCGTGAGCAGTCGTTTCCACCCCCGACCAGGGCCGCACCTGGCTGTGTCCGCTGACGAGCACCTCCTCCGCAAAGTGCACCTTCACAGGGTTGGTCTTCAGTCGGGCTCGCTTCTCTTCTGTCAGGAAGGAGGACTTGGGGACTCCCTGCCAAACATTAACAGGACGCACTCTAGAACAGGACTTTCAGAAAGGCCATGTACATCTTCTCATTTCTTAAAAACAAAAGCAAAAGCTCTGACAGCTGCTGAGAACTCAATTAAAACCACAGAGAAGGATGCTATCCAATTAAAGATCTCTTTTCACAAAATTTAGAGATCTCAACCACATATGTCTTGTGTGTCTGAGAAAAGCTAAAGCTTTAACACTTTGGCCCAAGGCTGTGGTATGATGGAAGACAAAGAGAACTGGCCTGTGAACAAAGAGACCTGAATTCTAACCCACTGCGCCTACTCAACAGTTCTGAGAACGACCTCAAACACAAATTATTATGGAAGAAAACCAGTTGTGTGTGTGTGTGTACATTTCCCTCTTTGGCCTTCAGTCTTCTTTTCTGCACAATCAGGGCGTTGGACAGGAGGTAAAAACAGCATAATGCTAATGAGCATGGGTTCCAGAGTCTTAACTACCTGGAAAAAGCCCAGCTCTACCGATTTCTGAATGTGAGACCTTGGGTGTGTGAGGTCATCGTGTCCTCATCCGTAAAAGGGAGATGACCAATATATCTACCTTGTAGGATTTTCTTTTGGCACAAATTAAATAAAACATTAAATACTAGCATTCATATTATAATAAATGATTTAAAATAAGGTAATGCTTATTATATTGATAAATAATTAATAGAAATACAGATAGAGACAATTAAACCAAAATATATTTTGATCATAAAATTCTATGTTCTAGAGAAGCAATCATTAATATTCCAACTTTGGATATTATAATTCCTAATCAATTTCAAATCATTTGAGGATTCTAAGAATCCACTCAGACAAACATGAGCATTCTTGTGGAAGTAAAATATATATGAGCATTTGTCTTATGATCCTATCACTTCCAAAGAGAGGCGTGAGTGGGCTAGACAATTTTCAGGGCATTTCTCAGGGCCTCTGGGACCATCAGCTGGGCTGGTATCAGCTTTCCCTGCAGGAACTCCAAAGTACAGTATTCACACTCCTCTCTTCTGGGGAACCTCACAGGACTCTCAGGAATGGTACTGGATCATGCTAATTTTCCTCTCTTTATACTTTTTATTTTTTAAAAGGAGGCAGCTATATGCTGTTTCCCTCTCTCCTTACTTAACAAGTGTTACCTTCTGCTTTCATTTCTTGGAAATAGAATAGGAAAAGAACTACCTAATTAAAATTCAAATATTCTCCATTTAGATGATAATCAGCTAGATGAAAAGAATCTCTCAACACCTGCGTGACTATTTATAGCAATTAGCTTTCAGCATACTGCTTTTTCTGTATTGGTTTCACATTATTCCATAGATAAATTCTTCTATTTAGAATAGAAGAATCTCCATTTATGTGTGTGTAAAACACTTGGTCTGTCATATTTATGGCAAACTTCCTAGTTCTATTTAGGTGAGTTTTTTTCCTGTTCTATTTCTAAGAAACAAACAAAAAAGATAACACTTGTTAAATAAGGAGAAGAGACAACAATTTCTTTGCACAAAATCAAATAGCTGTCTGTTCTATTGTACTTCCTCCCGCTCCCTATGTGCTTAGGAATTCCTTCTGCAACTTATGACCAGATAGATGCCCGTCCATATTGTTGACATTTCTATGATTTGTTTTTTATATTTAAATTTTTAACACCAAATGGTGTGGGATTAGACTTATTTTTTCCAAATACCTAAAGAAATGTCCCAGTACAATTTCTTGAATGGTCATCTTTTCTCCCATTGATTTGGGCTGCCACATTTATCATATACCAAATTCTTATACTAGTACCTATTCTTGGACTTTCTATTTGATTAGATTGATATAACCAACATTTCATCAATATCATACTGTTTTAATTATTGCAGCTATATTAGTTTTAAAATCTTGTACCTCAAGGCCATCCTCATTATTCTTTTCAAAAAAAAGATTTTCTTGATAAGTCTCACCTTGACATACATTGTCAAAATCCAAATAAAATTCCCACAGGGGGTTTGAATTTGCTTTAAGCATATACATTAATATAAGAAAATCTGATGTATTAATAGTCTTCCTATCAAGGAATATAACATATATCTCCTCTTTTATTAAAGAAAACATTTTATTTCCTTCAGTATTACTCTAGTTTGCTTCACATAAGGCCCACATAATTCTTTTCCTTCAAGTTCTTCAATTTTTTTACTTTTTCCTGTAAAGAACTTGCCCTTGGATTTATCAACTTTCTAATTTTTCTGTTTTTCCAAAGCATCATTTAGATTTAAATTTTTATCATTTTCTTTAATCTGCTTTATGCTTATTTCATTAGTCTTTCTTTATGCCTCCGGCACTGAGTATTTTCCTGACCTGTTTTCTTTTTTCTTGTTAAATAATGAAATCACTTTTAAGGTTACAAATTTTACTCTGAGTATAGCTCAACTATATATAATATGTTCTAAGAAGTAGAGCTCTAAATTTTAATTATTTTCTAGCTAGTCTATAATGATAATTTTTAATTTTCCATTTGATTCTATCTTTACTTAGGAAATTGCGTTTTTATTCCAAACGACTGGGTGGTGTTAAGTTTTTGATAGTTATCAATTTGTGCTTTATTGTATTCTATAGAAGACACTTATACAGTTGCTTATTTGAGAAATTTAGCTTTTGGGGTAGCCCGATATGGGATCAATTAGATTAGATTATTAAATGCATTATTAAAATTCTATGCCCCTATTTATATTTTTTGTCTATTAGTGACCAAAGGCTAAGAAGGATGCACTAAAGTCTCTCAGGATGAGAATTTCCTGTCAACCTCTCCTCCTTGGTAATGTTCCCTTACAAGTTGGCGATGCGCTTTTCCCTCCAGCACACACAGAAGGCTCTGAGACGTGTGGTGGTTTAGGATCGCTCTTGCTGCCCTGTGCAGCATCTGGGCCGTGTCCTGGGCCTTGCCTTGTGGCTGACAGAACACGTTCCCATCCAGCAGCTCACTGGGTCCTCACAGCACCCATCAGATAGACAAGGCAGTTATTGTCCTCACCTCTGTTTTACAAAAGTCAAAACTGAAACTCAGGGACCTCTCCACAGTGATGCCACTCAGACTTGTCTTGAGACTCTGAGCTTGGTACCCTTGTCACCTGCATAATCACAGGTCTGTCTCCTTCGCTAGACCATGAGCTTTCGAAGCCTGGACCCACATACGAGTTCTCCATAATACGAGCACATATGTGGTCTTCAAGCAACACGGACTGCCTGACAGCTTCTCTGATGCCCTTTGCCTTCCCTGTTTCTTCTCTGAGGGGTATTCTGCTGGTGGTACAGGGTCTTGGGGCCAAGAAGGGTGTAACTAACACACAAGACATAGAAAGAGCTTTACCGATGTGCAGCGAACAACCGTGATTGAAAGAGAATCTTCAGCTTCCCTGGAAAAAAAAGAATAAACAAAAAAAGTGTCATTGTCCTGGGTGATACATGAGGGTGCATGTGTGGGGTTGGGGGCGTCAAAGAGACTGGTAGAATTACAAAGCAGCTTCTCTTGCCTCAGCAAAATTGAAAAGGACATCGAGAAAGCAGTGATCTGTGAAGGAACTTAAGTTGTCCCAAATGCCACTGCGACCTTAAGAAAGTCTTCAGATACTTGTCTCTACCATCTTGTCTATACCTACAGCCACTAAATGAAGTCACTTTGCCTTCATTTAGTCTATATGATGGAAGACTCATCTAGTTGCTATGACCACTAGCTAGGTTTATGTCCAAAATGTTTTTGAAGAGAAAACAGCAATAACACAGATAACTTGGGTTGCTATTTCAGAAAACTTGGCTAAATATCCATGAAACAGAATAAAAGAATGTGGATAACACTTATCAGATTAAAGCCAATCAGTTTATGGTGTTTGAGCGAACAAAGTCAGTGTAATGAGCACAATCATGTAATCAAATAGTAGACATTTTTGTTTTGTTATAATCTCTTAGGTTCCAAAGGTGATCAAATCAACTAGATAAGCACCAAACTTCAACTTTTTTGAGGATAGAACTGAAAAACTGATTCAGGTTTTTCTTCTCCTTTGTCATTGCTACATAGAAAAGCAGTCTGCAAAACAAATACATTTGATTTCTTGCAATATGAACACTGAGGCCTGTTTCTGCCATGTGTTACTGCCTCAAACAGATAAACTCAACCCAAGGTTTCCAAGGGTCTGGAGACTGCCTCTTACCCATTTTATGTAAGAACAGGTCTTTTCCAACAGCAAACCAACGCCCAGGAGCTCTCAAAAGGAGAGTTTGGCCTCGTGGAGAATTGGAGGAATGAGAGGTTTTGCTGGTTTTCTGTTTGCTAGGTTGTTTTCCTTCTGTAAATGGTACCGACCCTGGGACGATGCTACAAACGTTAGCAGTCCCGGCACTCCCATGCAAGGCATGTGGCCGAGAGTGCAGGGGCAAGCAAACGTGGGGTCACATCCCTGCTCAGCCGCCTTCGTGGCTCCTCCTGCCAGGAGGAGAATAACCTGCTGTGTCAGCACCAAGACCCTCCATCATCCCCTGGCCCTCACTGGTCAGAACTTTGTCTCGGCATCGGGTGCCTTAGACAAACTGAAGCACCCAGCACCCCCAGCCAGGGGCTCCTCCTTGTCACTTTACTCGTCTGCCCTTCACCTCCATCTCTGAGGCACAAATTCTGCCCAGCATTTAAGGTAGCATTTGGCCAGCTGAAATACTTCTGGACTCTTCCATGTTTTGTCGAACCACAACGTCCTCACAAGTTGGAGGAATCTCCATCATTTACCACCCCTTCCCCCTGTTTCGCTCTCTGTTTTAAATTAATTAACTAACTCATTTATTATTTCTGGCTATGCTGGATCTTCACCGCTGCACACGGGCTGCTCTGGTTGCGGCGGGAGAGGAATACTCTCCAGCTGCACACGTGGGCTTCTCACTGCGATGACTGCTCTTGCTGAGAACGGGCTCTAGGCGCACAGGCTTCAGTAGCTGTGGCACAAGGGATCTAGTGTGCAGGCTCAGAGTGGGCTTAGCCACTCTGTGACACACGGGATCTCCCCTGATCAGGCATCAAATTCACGTCCCCTACATCGCAAGGCGGACTTTCAACCACTGGACCAGCAGGGAAGTCCTCCCCGGCTTCTCCGGATGCCCTGTCTACCCTCCATCTCAGTAGGGTTTACATGACTTGTATCTGCACCATGAGCCCAAGTATTGGGGAGTGGAGTCCCTTCCCCAACAGGGTTCCTTGCCCAGTGAACCCATCTGAGTTCAATGTTACCTAAACACCCAAATTCTAGTCTACTGTTTTAAACTGTGAATAATTTATTAGTCAGACTTCGATCTCACTTGGCAGAGATATTAGTGGCACTGAAAATGTGAAACCCATTTGCTGGAATTGAGAAACTCTTTGAGAAAATCACCCAATAATTGCGAAAGCAAACTTCACAATTTCCATAACCATATTTCATTTTTAAAACTGAAATCATCAAATCCTTTTCCTGGCTGCCTCACCCACTCACCTGAGCCTGGCAATCCTATTTTCTATGCTTTGATAGGATCTCTGTAAATCTTACACTGTGTGTGTTTCCCCACAGTGAGACTGTGGGCTTCCTGAGGGCAGAGACTGCATCCGCATTTTCATTTTCTTTCTCTGACTTTGCTATTACTGCCTGTTAGTGTGTGCTGCACATGACAGGCCCTGAGAAAGGAAAACCGCCACTCACCAAAAGGCACAAACTCAAGTACAAACTTGAAGCATCTTCAAGGTAGCTTTGCTCTATTTCTCACTTCCCTTTATTTATACTAAAGTCATTCAAACAGAGTTGGGTGGAAGTTTTAAAAGACAAACCCTGCATCGACCTGTAGAACGTCTGTCAGGCCTCCTCACTCCTGTTGCTGATTTCCTCTGTCTTAAAACTTAAGCTGTCAGCGCCAACCACATTCACTTGTTTCATTGAGCACTTGCTCTATGCCTGGTCTCAAGGTGATCACAGCCAAGGCAGAAAGTGAGGCATTCACAAAAATCACCATGACACCAGGTCAAAGGTGGTGGGTACCGTATCAATGGAACCACATATATATCAAGGAGGCTACACCAAGGAGATTTAGGAAGAGATGTTAAAAGTGTTAAAGAACAACAAGTAGATTTAGCATCGATTTAGTCCAATCTTTGCCATATGTTACAATAGCCCTGCACATCCATAAGGGATAAAAGTGTTAGTTGCTTAGTCATGTCCGACTCTTTGTGACTCCCACAGACTGTAGCCCATGAGGCTCCTCTGTCCACGGAATCCTCCACGCAAGAATATTGGAGTGGGGAGTCATTTCCTTCTTCAGGGAATCTTTAACAACGCTATATTAAACATCCTTAAGGGGTTCATTGGAGGGACTGATGCTGAAGCTGAAATTCCAATCCTTTGGCCACCTCATGCAAAGAGTTGAAAAGACCCTGATGCTGGGAGGGATTGGGGGCAGGAGAAGGCGATGACAGAGAATAAGATGGCTGGATGGCATCACCGACTCGATGGGCATGAGTTTGAGTGAACTCCAGGAGTTGGTGATGGACAGGGAGGCCTGGCGTGCTGTGATTCACGGGGCCGCAAAGAGTCGGACACAACTGAGCAACTGAACTGACTAACTAACTAAGGGGTGAGTGAAGTCACTCAGTCGTGTCTGACTGTTTGCAACCCCATGGACTGTAGCCTACCAGGCTCCTCCGTTCACGGGATTTTCCAGGCAAGAGTACTGGAGTGGGTTGCCATTTCCTTCTCCAACTTAAGGGGTAGGGCCTATGTTTTATTCATAATTACATTCCCCGCAGCACCCAGCACAGTGTTTTGGGCCTTGCAGGGGGCTGATGAATGTAGGACCTGTGCCTCCTAATCCCATTTATAGGCAGGTGAAAGGGAGCAGAGAGGAACCGAGATGGAATTCTAAAACAAGGCTATTGTTGTTGCTTTAAAGGAGCCTGGACCTTACTTAAATCACAAAGGATCAGCTATGCCCTTTCTGTCACTCATTCTTGCTCTGTAATAATCTGTGCGACTCTCTGGATGATGGAAGACAATTTAGTACCTCAGAATATTGACTGCTCGTTCACAGGAAAGGTCTTCGGCAGGCTCGTCATTCATCTGAAGGATCTGATCACCGGGGAAAAGTTTACCGTGAGCAGAGCCCCCTGTGGGAGAGAAAAGAAAATACCTGGTGCTCATGCCAGGAGGGCCCAGACCCAACGTGTCATAGTCACTCAGCTGAATGGCAGCCTGATCCGGTCTCCGGGGCACCAGCTCACCCCCACCCCTGGCCAGACTTGGGCTCACAGGGATCTCAGTTTCCCTGTTTACAAATCTTGGATAATATACCTACCATCCATCACCTTCAAGGGGTGTTAGGAGGCTGTCCAAGGAAAGAGGACTAGCAGAAGAAATCCCCTGCATCAACAGAGCCAGCCAACAAATCTACTACATTCATCTCTAAAGAAATCTGGTAGGTGTGTGTGTGTGTGTGTGTGTGTAAGTTCAGATTAATAGATTTTAACTGGTCCCAGATCTCACATCAACACATAACTGAAGAATGAAGACAGACTCGAGACATTCCCAGCCTGCTCCTCTTCCCCTGATACAGCCTATATTTTACAGAGACTCAAGTGAAAACAAATCAATAATTTCTATTACTGTCTGACCAGAAACTCTCCCCAGCTCAGAGCATGCAGGGTTCAGAGAGGAGGGCCTGCTGATCCCCAAACTGTCACTGTTTCGGAGGCTGGCCAGGGGGCCACGGATGGGTAAAGCCTCAGCTGAGGCCAGCGGACCTGCGATGCAGGTCAGCAAGCGCACGGGGGCTCACCTTCCCTGTGCCATAGGAAGGTGCAAAGCCCTGGACAGAACTGGGTCAAAATGAGATGTACCCTTTCTAACTTCCTGGGGTAGCATTTTCTGCATTATGTTACAGCACAGAGATACGGGAAGAGAGCCAGGGATAATCCCCCACAAACAGCCCAAGTCTTTCTTGTTTCCCAATCCGCCCCTACCTGCTGTGACGGACACCACCGTGAGGGGAAGGCTCTCGGAGATGTGAAATCCATAGTCCTGGAGGAGGGTGTCTTTGTCTATTTTTACTGTGTGTTTCACAGGGATGACATTCTGGGTTGGGATCCCGGGGGGCCCATCAGCTGTGGCAACTTTAGCCCTGGAAGAGAAGGAGTGTGTAAGAGACAGTGAGGGGAATCTAGTGGGTGGCACAAACCAGGTCAGCCCCAAACACCCTGGAGGAGGAAGCTGCAGAGCTGAGTGGACACTAACTCTTCCCTCGAGAGAGAGAGAAGACACAAACTGCAGCAAATAAAACAGCAGGACACAGCACCATGCTCTGGAAGACGAGTCACAAAGGGCTGTGGGTGTGCAAAGACGAGGTGGGCAGTGTTAACTTTGGGGGATAGAGGAGGAGGAGTCAGGCAAGTATTTGCTACCTGGAAGAGATGAGAGATTTCGAGGGTGTATCTACCCAGCCCAAATCCTGGCATAAGGAAGATATTCAGTAACTGCTGCTGAGTGGATGGATGCATGGATGCATGGATGGATAGACTGATGGATCCATGGATGGATGGATGGATGGATGGACAGACAGGCAACCCAGGCAGGGGGCACTGCTTCAGCAGAGGTACAAAAGAGGAAAAACACGGACTGTGAATAGGAGCAAGCAGTTGCTCAGTTTGGATGTCTGATGATGACTCATTTTTATAGGTGAATTGTTTCTTTGATGATTTTTTTCTTTTTTTTCCAATATAGAATCCCAGAGAGCACAAACTCCCTCTATATTAATTGTTAAAAATATGTGTGTTTTCAGTATATCTAAAAGCAGATAAGTTGAAAGTTGTATCTTCTATCGCTCAATACCACAAAGTGAATTTACGAGCTATTTTTCATTTGTGGCAAATGGCTTTTGTCTTCTAAGGGTCAGTGGTTCTTTCTGAGGAAGATCATATAGTGAGAGATAAGGTGTTTATTGTCATTATACACAACAGAAATGTGGAGGAGTAACAGCTTCCTTGGGGCTCTGCAGTTAAGGTTTTTCATTTATTCTCATCCATTTACCAAATACTGTCAGGAACTCTACCTAATGCAATAGGACCTCACTTACCTGAAAAGCACCTCTCTGTCATTTATAATAATCTCAAGTTTCAACAAGGACCAGGAAATATATTTTTTAAAACTGCCTCAAAAAACATGCATGTGACAAGTCCAAGCACAAAGCCATATTATGCACATTACCCATAAAGGAGCTCCCTTAGGAACAAAGAAAGGATTTCTCCTAGGCAAGCATATGGGTAGTACTGAGAAGTATTAGAGGCCAGACCTAACAAGAGAGAAGAGACAGAAAACTCTGATAATTTATACTGAATAAAACCATAGGCAGGGACTTCCCTGCTGGTCCAGTGGTTAAGACTCTGAGCTCCCAATGCAGGGGGCCCAGGTTCGATCCCTGGTCAGGGAACGAGATCGCACATGCTGCAGCTAAGACCTGGTGCAGCCAAATAAATGAATAAAATTTAAAAAAAAAACCCATAGGTATTCCTGATTTAAAAAGAAGAACTTAAAGCTTTGAAAGGGACTCTCTAAATAAAATAAATAATATAGTACACTGAAAAACAAAAATCAACATTTGTGTTCCTTTGAAAAAGCAACAGGAAGGACACCCTAGACACTACTCCTATTTAAGTGGCAGGAGAAATGCCTGGAATAGTTATTGGAGAAGGAAAAATGATAAGAGGAATAATAAGCATAGCTTTTTTTTTCCCCCCA
This sequence comes from Cervus canadensis, assembly GCF_019320065.1. Taxonomy (NCBI): domain Eukaryota; kingdom Metazoa; phylum Chordata; class Mammalia; order Artiodactyla; family Cervidae; genus Cervus; species Cervus canadensis. The sequence continues at coordinate 11,723,197 of NC_057399.1, forward strand.
AACAGATGACAATCTACACTGAGAAAATGATCCACAAAAAGAATTGCTAGTACTTAAAAAACAAGTTTAGTGGAGTTGCAGGAAAAATACATAAAACACAGCCACAAAACGCATCCTACAATCCATTAAAGACAGAATAGCTGAAAGTGTATCAGGAGCTAGGTTTTCTTAAAAAGTTGATGTAATAACAGAAGACACAAGTAATACTGATGCTGGATTCCTGGATTCCTGGTTGGGAAGATTACAGATTCAAAAATGAACATAAGTACTGAATGAAAATATAAACTTGATGGAACACTGGTTCAAAATCCTTCCAGATTAAAAAAAAAAAATCCAATAAATCGATGACAGTAAGAGTACCAGTAGCAAGAACAACAATAATCACTCGCAACACCCACTGAGCACTAACTACGTACCAGGCAGTGAGCTGATCTATTTTCACGCTCCTATCAGAGGGCAGCAATGATCAAAACTGCATGGCATGGTCTTTACCAATGAAGGTGAACAGAAATTCCAGAAAGTCTTTTAAAATATTATGTGGCTAGCCAGAAATAGTTCAACATGGTGACAAAATCACCACACTGTGGTACTAAGCATTATACAAAGTATTAAATTTCAAAAAGGTCAAAAGAGAGAATTTCAAAAACTGGAAATAAATGTGGACCCTTTGTGCCAGCTCTGGTGAGGAGACACATTTCTAAGGATTGGAGAATTAAAGATAGGCATAAGATATAAGGGGGATGGTTTGAATGCGAAATTTCAATAACCAATACATAAATACAAAGAAATAAAAAATTGGATAACTACAAAGAAAAGCACAAAGAGAAATTTAAGTGAAAAAAAGCTTTTAACTTCTTCTTATACACAAAAATTAACGCAAAACGGATCACAGATCTAAATATGAGAGCTAAAATTATACAACTCTTAGTAGAAAATATAAGAATATACCTTTGTGACTTCGGTGTCATTTTAGATATGACGCCGAAAGCACAAGCAACAAATGAAAACATAAATAAACTGAACTTCACAGTTGAAAATTTTGTACTTCAAAGGACACTACTGAAAAAGTGAAAAGGCAATGCCCAAAACAGGAGAAAATATTTGCAAACCACATATCTAATGGGACTTCCCTGGTGGCTCAGACTGTAAAAGAAACTGCCTGGGATGCAGGAGACTTGGCTTCAATCCCTGGGTTGGGAAGATCGGCTAGAGAAGGAAATGACTACCCGCTCCAGTATTCTCACCTGGAGAATTCCATGGGAAGCCGGGCGGGCTACAGTCCATGGGGTTGCAAAGAGTCAGATAAGGACCTGGTACCTAGACTATATAAAGAATTTTTATAATACAGTTAAACAAAAAAGACAAATAACCCAAATAAAAGTTGGGTGAAGGATGTGAATAGACATTTCACCAAAGTAAATAGACAGTCAATAAGGACATGAAAAGATCATTAGCGGTTATGGAAATACAAATCAAAACCACAGTGACATACCACTTCACACCCACTAGAATGGCTATAATCAAAAAAATAGATCAAGTGCTGACTAAGATGTGGAGAAAAACGAAACCCTCATATAGTCTTGCAATTCCTTAACAGACTAAACACTGAATGACCCAGCAATTCCACTCCTAGGCATACATCCAAGAAAACTGAAAAGCATATGCCCACACAAAATTTGCACGCAAGTGTTCATAACAACATTACTTATAATAGCTCCAAAGTGGAACCAATCTAAGTGTACCTCAACTAATGACAAAAACAATATTCTATAGCAGAGTATTATTCAGAAATACAAAGGAATGAAATACTGATATGTACTATAACATGGATAAACCTTGAACACATCATACTAAATGAAAGAAGTCAGAATCATACTGTATGATTCCATTCATGTGCCATGTCCAGAATAGATAAATCTATAGCAACAGAAAGTAGATTAGTGATAGCCTAGGGCTGGGGAAGGAGGGTTTAGAAAGGAAATAGAGAGTGACTGCTAATACATTCAGAGTTTCTTGTTGGGGTGATGAAATTTTCCAAAATTTATTGTTGTGGTGGTCTTACATCCCTGTGAAAACACTAAAAATCAGTGAGCTGTACATTTTAAGTGAGTGAATTGCATGGTATGCAACATATAGATAGAGCTGTTGGAAATAAGTGAATCAACTTGTAAAATCCTGGAGGGAAAAAGCTTACAATAAAAATATATGCAGAATGGACATAAAAACATGCAGTAAATACCCAGACTTCACATCCTCAAAGTAAGTGAGTGGAAAACTCGCACATGAAGAAATAAAGCTGGTAAATAACAGAAAATGTACAACTCTGGTGATTAAAGAAGAACAACTGAATGGACTACAGAGAACTATTACATGTCACTAAAGCACCACATAGGAATAAACATAATGAAGTCCAACATGTGTGGGCCCTGGGATTTAAGGGTGACCACATAAATTGGCTGCTTACTCTCTTTGTAAAGTCATCAGGGAAATTATAATATGAATTTAAAACTTGATCATTTTCTTTGACCTTCTGTTACCATTCTGAATAACATTCCTCAAAGTAATATGCATCCCCCCAAAATAAAAATCACTGTCTGCACTAGACTATGAGTTCCTAGAAGACAAACATTCCCTTGTATCATAAAGCCCTAGAACAGAGTATGAGCTCAAAACACCCTGGCAATTGAGTATTCAAAAATATTTACCATAGCTTTATTTAGAATAGTTGAAAAAATTGAAACCACCCAACAGAGAATAGATAAATCAAGCATAGTAAGGAATTGCCCCAAGACTCTACAACAATGAAGGACCACAAGCCTGTGAAGCTTAGACATACATGGAAACATAGCTTAGAAAATGTTCTTCCACAGCATCTTCTAAACTGCCCAAACGCCCTTGTGTGGATTATTCTGCCCTTACAACTCCCCATCACTGCAGGATAAAAGTTAAACTCCTCAGCCTTGCCCTCTTGGTTTTTCCTCTCTAGGTCTCAGGTCCCAGCCAACATTCTCCGCCCACCCTCCTTCCCAGGCCTTCACTCCAGCCTAACCTTACCCGCTGCACCAGTTTTACATCTGGGCTTCAGTTCATGCAGCTGCCTCACAGGAAACTGTGAGCCCAATCAAAATCCAGCTCAAATGCTACCTCTTCCAAAGATCCTCCTCTGATTCCCTAGCTAGACATAAGTTCACTCATCTCTGAGCCCTTCTAGCCTTGAGCACCTCAACTGTCAGTGATAGCTATTTGATTCCATATATCATCACCCCACATAGACTGCAAATTCTCAGAATTCAGGAACCATTTTTTATTCACCTCTGTATTTCTCACTGTACCAAGTGAAGAACTTTGCCCATAGAAAGCATCTCTGTTTATTAGGTGAATATATGAGCAAAATACTGAATACAGAGAGTATGATACAAAATAGTACACCTAATATGATTAGTAAAGGTGGAAATGTATATATAACATTAATAAATAGCAGTAAATTTGAATGTTTGTCATTTGTCCTGTAAGTTTGCTTAATTTGATATACAGCTCTGCCTTTTGACGATGAGTCCTAATCAGGACCCATCTTCTCCATATCCCAGAGCTCAATGAATGAATCTGGAGAACAGTGATCAGCTGCTCAAGACATACTCCTGGGAGTAATCTTTGACTTTACCCTGCTCTCACCCCTAGTATCCCATCAGTCATGACTTCAAAACTCTCTAAAGATGCCCATTTTTCTCTATCTCCATGACCACCATTCTATTTCAGGACCTTGTCACCTGTCCTACAGACAGATTTCTCTAAGTGCCTCCTAGATGGTCTCCCCAATTTTCGTTCTTTTTTAAAAAAATATATTTATTTGGCTGCGCCAGGTCTTAGCTGCGGCATGCAGAATCGTTTAGTTGTGGCATATGCAAACTCTGAACTGCAGCATGTGCGATCTAGTTCCTTGATCGGTGATTGAATCCAGGCCCCCTGAATTGCAAGCATAGGGTCTTAGCCACTAGACCACCAGGGAAGTCCCTCCCCACTTTTCATTCTTGTCTCACCTAAATGATTCTCCATCCAGCAACTAGATTGATATTATATTAATAAATGCAATCCTGCTCATATGTCTGTCCTGACTGAATGACTTACTCTGAAAACCTTAGTATGGCATAATACAGCCCCTGCTCGCCACTGAAGTCTCTACAACCAAGCCATTCACTCTCTCAATATCTTTGTTCTAGCCAGACAAGTCCCCTTGGAGTTCCTCAAACACACAAGGTCTTCCTTCCGGCTAGAATATCGCCCAGCCCTTGCCACAGCTCTCAAAACACCCTACCGTACACTTCACCTGCACAGCTCCTGCTCAATCTTCTGTTTTTGGCAGAAATATCCCTCTCCCTCTGCTGAACCTGTACACAAAATCTGTACCTCACTTTTTGAAACACACGTCATATTTGTAATGACCCGTATGAAGTCTCCTGTCCTTTCTAGACAATAGCTCATATAGCACAACTATGTCTTTCTTGCCCCTATGTGCTGAATTCAACGCGAGGCATAGAGTAAGGCTTAATAAATGTTTAGAGGACAAGAGAAAAATATAAACCTTTCCACATGGTTAGAACAGAATTCATTTGGATGCTTTTCAAGTGAGTAGTCTTCATTTATCTGACTTTTCCATTTGGAAGGGTGTGCTCCCCAACAATGGTAGACAAACGAGGCCCCGCTGTGTTGACTAATCTCTGGACAGCGTCAGGAGCTTTGGCCCAGAGTCTGGATTTGACATTTTCCCTGAAGGCCACATCTAGGCTTTTGTTTGGAAAAGGATTGCTTAAAAACAGGACGAAGCCATAGTATCTCCTCAAAAAAAATGTTCGACAGGGAACTGAAGGAAATGATCTCTGCAGCAAAATTTCCTCCTCTGAAGAATCTTATAAATATCAAACTAGGCGCTGACAATCCAAAACCCTCTGTCTGCCGCCTTTGTAATGGTTGTAAATCATAAATCTGGGATCATTCCTGTGGTTTTACATCGGAACAGCATAAGACTTGGCGGCACTAATAGAAATCTTGTCAGATAACTGGATTCTAAGGTAGAACTGGAAAAAACATGTTAAATTCATCATGAAAATAGCCTCGGGTAGACTCATTCTATATTTTATGGGTCATAAGTTCGTATTGAGCTGATCAATAACACTGAGAAAAAGAGAAAATACCAGATGGAGACAGATTAGGCTTCAAATATTCTCTGGCTTTTTATCCGCTCTCTTGATAGGCTGTGAAATATATTTTGCCTCTATCTTGTAACAACAAAGAATTCACCTCTGACTTCCAGCAGGATGTGGAGAAACTATTTTGAATCTATGTTTAAACACTGTATTATGTTCAGCTTGAGTGATTTTAAAAGTGAACGTCTGGTATAAACTGGATTTTTAATCTAAAGTTTATTCAAAGAAAGAAGAAATAGAAGGAGTGGCCTGTTCCAGAAAGAAATTTATCTTGTAGTCATAATCACGGGACTAGGCTTGTGGCTGTGATAGTTTCTAGAGACCACTGAATGTATATATTGTGCGTACAGTGCTATAGGGCAAAAGCTTACAGCTGAGAGGAGGAGGAAGTATTCCACTGCTTCTTTAAAAAGGAGGTTCAGAAGACAAGGGTGACCCCACGGCTGCAGCACAGGAACTTTCTAACCTGTTCTCTTAAAATCTGTCCATGGTCAATAGCAATAAAAAACGTACCTGAAATGGTCTTTCTACACCACTAGGAGTATTAGAAAGGTAAAAAATACCATTCCTATAACTAGTAAACAGACGATGGTTATAATGAACAAGAGCAAATTTAGAAGGAGGGAAAAACCAATAGTCAAGACTTCTGACACAAAGATGCCATGATGCATGTGTGCACATTTGTAAATACGTATGCCTGTGTGTACATGTGTGAGTGTGTGCATATGTGTATTCATTAAACACACATGTGCACACATTAGATTAATACTAACACACACTGATATTAAGATTAAATATAAACTGAAAGAAATCTTTTTAAGCCTTGAGGTTTATAAAACTGAGCACCAAGAAGAAGGCATGAAATTCATCAAACGCCTTAGATTGTTTTAAATCTTGACCTATAAAACCAACATTTCTAGATTACACATATGAGAATCCAGTAAATCTTACACAAAATTGTTTTAATAATACAATAAAATTATTCTAAAGTTCACATGGAAAAGGCAGATAAGAATATAAAATGGCAAATGAAGAGAATAAAAGTCTAGTTTAACAGACAATAAATATAAATAGTTTTAATACAGGTGTGTGAAAGAAGGCAGTTAGATCAATTAAACAGAATAGCTAGCCTAGGAAGAGATACAAGTTTTCACCCTCAGACACAGGAATTTCATATATGATAAAAGAGACCATAAGTCAGTGAAGGAAAGGTTACTCACAGTTAATGGTGATGCAAACACTCCTTATTTTGGAAAAAACCAAGCTAGATCTTTATTTCACAGCCTATACTAAAATAAACACCAAAGTAAAAACTTAAATATAAAATATCTTAAACTATCAAATTGAAAATTAATTAATTATTGGATAAGGATTTTCTAAGCTTTGAAACAAAGAAATCATCAAGAGATTATCATTTAACTATATGAAAATCAAAAATTGTAGGAGACAAAAAATGGTATAATTAAGCAAAAAAGCATTCTATAACATGTCCTTCTCATCTCATTTTATCACCTCCCTAGTTATAGAAAGCAGTAAAGAAGATAATTTAGTTCAAAGCAAAATGGTTAAAAATTAGTTTATAACGCAATGTCACTATGTTACAGCTTTTATTAAGTGGTTTGTATTACACTATTTTTACAGAAATTCAAAACATGTCACAGAGACTATTTGGGGGGGTTAGCTATTTCTAAAAGAGCACGGATACTGTAAATGTTATTTTTATATTGGAATGTAAAATTAAGTGGTAAAATAGCAGTCATCTTAATCATATCTGAGTAATTTTGCATTTCTACAATTATTGGTATCACTAAGCTTGCACACACACATAGACATTCAAACTGAGTGCCACTATCTGAATTTGACTAGGGATTGTCCACTCATTTAAAATTGAAGAAATCAAAGTAACTTTGGAAGTTGACACTCTTCCCCAGAAAAAAACCCGTTTTAAGATGCCTTATAAAGCTCTAACATTACGCAGGTTCATAAAAATTATCAATTTGTTTAATAATATTTGGAAAAGGAAATTGTTATTTTTGACTAATTTCTTCCTAGACAGTTCAATTAGTGTTGGAGATAAAATTTAACTTTATGGGAAAAAAATGGCAATTGTAATTAAGTAAGTACAACCAGCTGAAATGAGTAGAAGCTTTTAAAGGTCTGAAAAGATAGCAAGATTGTTAAAAGATGGATGTAAACGTATGACTGCAGATTAATTTCTGTTTCCTTTTCTCTGGACTATAAAAAACACTTCAAATCTATTTTTTTCATTTCTTGACCTGGCTATCAGGAAATGCAGAGCCAGTGTTAGTACTCAAATGCTAAATCCTACTTCTAATTGGCTTGCAAGCTATCTACAGAATTTCCAGTCTTTATTTAAAAGTTTTTATGTGTTTTAAAACTGTTAATCATCAAAAATTCCATTTGGAAGAAGAAACAATGCAAAATTTAGATATATTTTAAATAAATAAAAATAAGTAATATAGTCCCTGACTGTGAAAGCCCTTAATCAATAAACATTTATTGAATATCTACTACATGCTATGTATGCATTCTTCTAGGGCTGAAGATACTTTTTAGATAAGACAGTTATGGTCTTTGGTCTCATATGTGGCAGGAGGGTTGGGGGAGAAGAGTCATATATTAAACAGGTGGGGGGTTAGGCAAAGAACAAGTAAACAAATGGATATATTGTTATAAAGTGTGGCAAGGAAGTAGGAGGAACAAGATGAAGACATGCACCCAGGAACAGATTGTAAAGGGGCTTGTAGGCTATGGGGCGATGGCAGGCGGCCACTGAAAGGTTTGGGATGGGGTGGAGCCAGGAGCGAGCCTGGGGGACAGGAGCAGTGTGTATTTTGAAAAGCTCACTATGGCTTCAGGGTGGAGCAGAGAAGGAGTGAGTGACTATGGCAATGCCCTCCGGGGACAGAGAGCTGGACAGAATGGAGATATGTTTGAGGATGAACTGACAGAAGCTGCTGATGGGCTAGATACAGGGTATAAGAGAGAGGAAAATTCAGCATGACTCACAGGTCTCTCGGTTAAGCAATTCTGTGGAAGGTGGTATCATTTACTCTACTCCAGGAAAACAAATCATGCTTTTCAATTCTTGACCATTTTCAACTGATCTGAAGACAGAAGGACCCAGCTTGAATCAAGGTTGCAGGATTAGAGATGAGAAACAATTTCAATAAGACTACATGTGATTTATCCTAGAAACACAGAAATAATGCCTTCCATGGACACTTCCAGGAATCATTCCCTCTTTTTCTTCTCTCTCTAAAGCACTTGGAAAACAAACTTCCTACTAAATTCATGGGAAGATGCTCAACATCATTAGCTATCAGGAAAATACAGATCAAAACCATAATGAGATACCACTTCACACCCACTAGGATGTTTATAATAAAAAATAGCAGATAATAAGTGTTGCCAAAGGTGTGCAGACATTGGAAACCTCATATCCTGCTGGTGGAAGTGCTTTGGAAAACAGCCTGGCAGTTCCTCCAAAGGTTCAACGTCAAGCTGCTATATGACCCAGCTATTCTAATCCAAGTATAAACCCAAGAGAAATGAAAACATATGTTCAAATAAAAAATGTTTATAGCAGCATTATTCACAATAGCTCCCAAGTGGAAACAACTCAAGTGCACATTAACTGATGGACAAAGAAAATATACCATAATAGAATATTATTTAGCAATAAAAAGGAATGCAAGTGCTGTTTAAAACAGTCAAGATATGGAAGCAACCTAAATGTTCATTAACAGAGGAATGGATAAAGGAGAGGCAGTACATATTTACAATCAAATATTACTCAGCCATCAAAAAGAATGAAATAATGTCATTTGCAGCAATATGGATGTGGACCTTAAAATTGTCATGAGAAAAGACCCTGATGATGGGAAAGTTTGAAGGCAGGAGAAGGGGACGACAGAGGACAAGCTGGTTAGATGGCATCACGGACTCAATGGACATGAGTTTGAGCAGGCTCCAGGAGACAGTGAAGGACAGGGAGGCCATGGGGTCACAGAGTTGGTCACAACTGAGCAAATGAACAACAACAAAAATTGTCATACTGAGTGAAGCAAGTTAGACAGAGAAGTAGAAACAGCATGTGACATCCTTTATATGAGGAATCTAAAAAAACATGATACAAATGAACTTATTTATAAAACATAAAAAGACGCACAGACTTAAGAGAATGAACTTCCGGTTGCAGCGGCAGTGGGGAGGGGAGGATGGGGGAACAGATAGTTAGGGCGTTTGGGATGGACAGGTACACACTGCTATATTTAAGATGGATAACTAACAAGGACCTACTGTATAGGACAGGGAACTCTACTCAACGCTATGGGGCAGCCCAGGTGGGAAGGGTTTTGGGGGAGAATGGATACATGTATGTATATGTATGGCTGAGTTGCTTCACTATCCATCTGACACTACTATAACATTGTTAATCCACTATACTCCAATACAAAATAAAAAGGTTTTAAATAAAAGGAATGCATGCTGAGGCATATTAGAACATGGATGAACCTCAAACACATTACACTAAGTGAAAGAAGGCAGTCACAAAGACAATATATTGTATGATTCTATTCACAGGAAATATCCAGGACAGACAAATCTATAGAAACAGAAAGTAGATGAGTGGTTGTCTAGAGCTGGGGGAGGGGCAAATAGGGAATGACTGTTAATGGGTATGGGGTTTCTTTTGGGGTTTCTTTTGAGGGTATCAAAAGTATTCTAAAATTAGACTGTGGTGATTGTTGCAAAATTCTATATATACACTGAATATATACTGTATATACACTAAATAAATCTGTACATTTTTAAATGGGTAAATATTATGTGAAACACATCTCAAAATAAATGAGAAAAAAAAATTTCTAGATGTTGCCATTTATTTACATTCTGTGAGAGAAACTAGATATTAGAGAGTTACATGGTCAAATATTCAGGCAAGGTCAAGTCAAAGTTACACAAGTCTTTTTCTGCAGGACTTCTCAGAGCCTTTAATGTGCCAAAACGCACTATGAATTACCAAGAGTGGGTGGGTAGGAATTAGATATAGTTTGCATCGCTTCCTAAACATATTTGGCCATGGAATGTTTTTTAGTAGAGAACATCACACACAACTAGGTTTTGCAGAACCCACTTCAGAAAACAATGTACCTAGGAGTTTTCCCATTCATTCACCAAGCACTACCTGACTCCTTGCAATCTCCTGGAACTCAATCTGGGCTATGAGGTGAGGCTGATACTTTTCCTGCCCTTCACTGAGCTTGTATAGAAGCTCAGAAGAAACAAAAGGGATGTGCTCAAGTTTAAGCTGAACACACCTGGAGAAGCACAATGCTGATGCTACAAACCAAATACTGTGGGACCCCTTGGGAGAGATTGATTCTGGCTGTGGACTGTGGAATACTTCATGGAAGACCCAGCATTTCAGCCAGACCCTGAACTGTGAATGGGGTCTAGACACATGAAGATGGGAGGAAGAGATGTGGCACAGGAACCCAGGTCTAGGTGGTGGAAGGGGAAGCTGGGTGCTCGGGTAGGGGAACAGCGAGTAGGTCATTTCAGCTGGTGGATGCTGTGAACGAAGCAGAAGCATAAGACAAACAGCTGTAATGGATTGTGGGTCGATCGTAGGGAGCCTTGAATGTTTAACCAAACATGTTTGAACTCATCCTACAGGAGATGACGACCCAGCAATCATTTCAGAGCAGAGCGGATGGGGATGGCTGTAAACGAGATACTCCTGAACCTCAGGTTTTCGTCTGTAAAATGGGGCTAGTCCTCCCAACCTTATCCTATCACAGTGTGTGAGGACCCGAGCATGTGGATACAGGGAGCGCAGCTCTGAGCAAGTGTACCGCTCGGCAACAGGACAGCTGTTCCCAGTTCCTTTGGAAGAATATGTGTATCAGAAACACCTGACACATGATATTTCATCTCCATGTCAGGGCCAGACAGGAAATCTGAGATGGAAAATGAGCGCTTTGAAACAGAACATATTTTAAGTTCTCTTGTAGCAGTCAAATCAGATCTGTATTTGATTTCATTTCATTTTGTTTAGAATGAAATAGGGACTGCAAGGAAGGAACAGCTGCTGGAAACAAAGCCGGGGAAAGAGTATAAACAGCAGATTGCCTGACATCAAGTACTAAGACAAGCGGGTGTGTGTGCGACAGACAGAAGCAGTGAACATGTGTGACTGTGTGTTCAAAACTCTGTGTGTGAGTGTGTGTTTCAGAGCATATAGGCACATGGATGCAAGTATGTGGGTGTGAGTGTGCATACGTCTGTCTGTTTGTGAATGTGTGTCCCTATAAACTTGGGCATGAGTTTGGGGTGAGGGACTCTATGTCTCTGAGTGCCTGCTGAAGGATGCAGAGGGGAGGAACTGGAAAGGGACCAAGAGGAAGGCACTCCAGCAAAACTGCTGACCCATTTACACTTCTCCCGTCACAGGATGTAAGAACAAAGCCAGCCGGAGACAGTGATCCCCAGGCGCTGCCAAGACTGCAAAACCTCCTCCCACGGGAACACTGAACCCTCCCAGACAGAAATCTCCGCCAGCCCAGGAGCCTTACCGGGCCGAGCTGTCCCGGGAGCGCCGGAGCCATCTTGCCACCATTTGTTCTATTCTCTGGGCTTTCCGTGTCTGGAATAAGCTGGTCTCCAGCTCTTCCATTTACCTAAAAGGAAGAAGAGTTGTCTTAAGAAGCTAACCAAAATGCTTGGAAGAGGATTCTTAAAGATCACCGTGATGCTTCCTATATTTGCCAATTTTAAGACATGCTGATCAAATAACCAGGGCTTTCTTTCTATCTGAAATGAACACACAGAGGGGCTCAGTGTCCACAGAGTGAAGAACTTCAGCAGCCCCCTGCCCTGAAGAGCCCACAGCCCTGTAATGCAGTCTTGTGATAAAGCCAAAGAGATTGCCTTTATTTCTTCAGTGGTTAAAGATAAGGACTGGGAAATGTAAGCAAGCCTTCTCAGACTGTGACTATGACCCATTGTCAGAGACACACCTTCTGTGTGACCTGCCCTCCCACCTCAGCTCTGCATCCCTGGACCGCACCACTTGGTTCTGACCGCATCAGGAACTACGTGGAGATGGAAGCATTTTAATCACGTTGTGCCCACTCATCTGAGGGCTGTTTTTTTATTTTTTTTTTGCTTAGCATTTTATATCTAACTTTTGAATAGGTAATTCTGAATTTGTATAATTCAAACTCAAGATTTAAAAAAAGAAACAGATATACAGTCACTGTGTTGTGCACTTAAAATTTTGTTAAGAGGGTAGATCTCCTGTTAAGTGTGTTCTTACCATAAAAATTAAAAAAGATATACAGTGAAAGGTATCCCCTCTCCTCTTCCCTAAGCCCATCCACTCAGTTCCCATACTGATACGTAATCACTGCTTTCCCACTTGAGATATATGTCTTTCCAGAGTTTCTGTATGCCTGTACAAGCAAATACAAATATAGATTTCAGGTATCCTCTTCTTAACACAAAGGATAGTACACCACACACATTGTTCTGCACCAAGCTTTCTTTCTCAGTATCTTTTCACATTAATACAAAGAATGCCTCCTCATTCCTTTTGACAGCCTCTGCGTATTACACTGTATGAATGTACTATAATTTAAGAAGTAGTCTTCCCTTGATAGACATTTGGGTTATTGCCAATCTCTCTGTTGTAAGTAATATTGCAATGAGTTATGTTGTACAAGTATCATTTCTGTACATATGCAATTATATATTTGGTTTTGAAATCCAAGGTCAAAATTTACATGCATTTGTGCTTTGATAGATATTATCAGGTTACCAAGAAAAACAGCATATATACTTGAAATTAAAGTTTCCTAAAACAATATATAATTTTCTATTTTACTTCTTAAAATACTGTCTCAACTCATCAAGTTAATTTCATAATCCAATAAATACCCACACAAAATAATATATGACACTGGGAAATAACCATGGATACAGAAAAAAATTCTAAAACATTACAAGAGATTATGTTGCTAAACAATACATTAAAACCTTTAAAAAACTTAATACCATAGATGGTTTTCAAGGGAAATATAAATGATATAAGATGACCCTAGAAGAGACAGAATGTCTAAAAGACAATTACCATAGAAGAGAAAGTTGTTAAAGAGCTACACTCAAAAAAATTCCAGGCAAATAGGTTCAAAGGTGAACTCGCACAAATTTATAAGACATAGCTCACCCTTATGATTTTTTTGTTGTTTTACTTTAAATATAAACTTTAAATTTTGGAATAATTTTAGATGAACACAAAGACTGCAAAGATAATACAGAGGGTTCCATTACACCCTTCATTCAGCTTTCCCTAATGTTAGCATCTTACATAATCATTGTAACTTTGTCAACACTAAGCAATTAACATTGGTACACTAATATTAGCTAGACTGTAGATTTTATTCAGATTTCATCAGCTTTTCCATTCATGCGTCTTTTCTGTTCTAGGATCCAATCTAGGATGTCACATTGCTTTTAGCCAGCTTAGTTTATTTCCCCCAATGCTATGCCAGTTATTCTAGGCCATAAAAGAAAATGAAAGCTTCCAAAATTTTTTAAACAGTCATTATAACATTGATACCAATTCTGATAAACATACTGCAATAAGGCAGAAATACCATGTCCCTTACAATTATCAAGGTAAATAATCCCAAATAAAATATTAGCAACTAGAATCATCAGTAATCTACAGAATAATAATGGAATCTATACTAGGAGTGCACTAACTGTTTTCATATAAAATGAAAGCAGGACACCCAAACTCATCACTTTCGAAACACAGAAACAACGTTTTTCATCAGATGGCAGCCAAATACAAATTAATGGGTATAAAACATAGACTGCAACCAAAAATAAATTCCATTTGCATCAAGGGATGTGTCAGTCTGGCTTTTTTTCTATGGGGACAGCAGACCTGAATACTATCTTCAGTTCTACACAGCTCACTTTTCAAAATCATAAAAGTGAGAGAAGATTTCCGGTTAAGCATGGTGAATTGAAACAATGTCTTAATCTCTTCTCTTTTCTGAACCTTACAAATTACAGTAAAGGAAATAAACCCATGGAATAGAGAAGACCACAGAGGAGCAATGTTGACGGTGTCTGGAAGGTAAGCAGTTGGGAGGAGATATAACCGCAGAGCAAAGGAACCAGAAACCAATGTGCTTGCAGAGAGAGATTCTGACGGAAAATGAGCCGATCGCCATTTGACGGCTCAGGAATTAGAGGCAGCAGGTACGGGAGGAAGCAGGGATGAAGGATAGGGCTGAAAACATGAAAGATGTCTGTATAACGCGGCAACTATATTCACAGGCCCCATCCCACTACCACCTGCCTAGACAACCATCCCTTCCCTAGCCTTCTGGGGCAAAAGGCTTGGTCTTTAGAGAATCAAACACGAGAGGCTGCAGATTTGTGGCGACCAGGCACAGCACAGGATACAGGAATGAAATAGAAGGATTAAGAAAAATTCTTCTTACTCAATGACAAGAACTCCTTTGCCCAGTTCCCAGAATCCAGGCAGCTAGGAATTTACATCCAAGTAAGAGACTAGAGATCTTTTTCTGGAGAACTAAAGAGCACCAGAAAAAGACCTTTAGATAGTGATACTTCTGGTAACTTGCTGCCGGATCACCCTGGCTTGAAATCTGTCAGTGTCCTGTCAGTGGGCCCCATCCATCCATCCTACGAAGCTTCTAATCATTCTGGGTTTCTCCCCAAAACATCTCAGATCTCTTTTTACTTTCTGATAATCTCAATGCCAAGACCATGCACAATTGTCGACGACCTGCCCCATCCAATTGCTTTTAATGCTTCACTCTTACACATGAATGGATATTTGAGGAAGCCTATACTATTTTAAAAAGATCCAAACAAACGGAACTCAAAGAAACAGAGACAATGCAGGAAACAGAAGAAAAAATGTCAATCTACAATTCAACTCCTCAAAAAGATAAGACGTGATATCCATGAAAGAAAAAGAGAATTTTCTTTGAAAAAGAATAATCAGAGAACATAAATCTGGAAGCTGAAAATAAAATAGCTGGAATAAAAATTCAATTAAAAAGTTGAGAAATGTAGTCAATAAATATAGAAAAAGTAACCACAAGCCAAAGACAGGGTAAAAAGAAAAAAATAGATGTGTATGTCCAAAATTCATCCAACATGAGTTCTGTAAGGAGACAGTAAAGGAAATGGAGGTAAGGAAATTGTTAAATAAGTCAATAACATTTCCCTTAGAAGCTTGTTTCCAGATTAAGAATGTTTACTAATTACCCAGCATAATTAATGAAAAAATACCCACATCGAGAAATAACATTGTGAAATCTCAGAAACGAGAAGCAGAATATCTTCAAAGCTTTGGGAGAAAAAAAATGGATCACATACAAAAAACTGAGAATAAAAACGGCATTAGACTCCTCAGGAACAACAGAGGCCTGAAGACATTGGAGCCACGCCTTCAAATCTCTGAAGGAAAATAATTTTCAATCTCCATGTTGAATTATAGACTATAGATTCTATAGATTACAGAATTATATAGTCATTTCAGTTCAGTCACTCAGTCGTGTCCAACTCTTTGCGACCCCATGAATAGCAAGCAGCATGCTAGGACTCCCTGTCCATCACCAACTCCCGGAGTCCACCCACACCCATCTCCATTGAGTTGGTGATGCCATCCAACCATCTCATCCTCTGTCTTCCCCTTCTCCTCCTGCCCTCAATCCCTCCCAGCATCAGGGTCTTTTCAAATGAGTCATCTCTTCACATGAGGTGGCCAAAGTATTGGAATTTCAACTTCAACATCAGTCCTTCCAAAGAACACCCAGGACTGATCTCCTTTAGGATAGACTGGTTGGATCTCCTTGCAGTCCAAGGGACTCTCAAGAGTCTTCTCCAACACCACAGTTCAAAAGCATCAATTTTTCGGTGCTCAGTTTTCTTCACAGTCCAGCGCTCACATCCATATATGACTACTGGAAAAACCATGGCCTTGACTAGACGAACCTTTGTTGACAAAGTAATGTCTCTGCTTTTTAATATGCTGTCTAGGCTGGTGATAACTTTCCTTCCAAGGAGTAAGCATCTTTTAATTTCATGGCTGCAATCACCATCTTCAGTAATTTTGGAGTCCAAAAAAATAAAGTCTGACACTGTTTCTACTGTTTCCCCATCTATTTGCCATGAAGTGATGGGACCAGATGCCATGATCTTAGTTTTCTGAATGTTGAGCTTTGAGACGACTTTTTCACTCTTCTCTTTCACTTTCATCAAGAGGCTCTTCAGTTCCTCTTCACTTTCTGCTATAAGGGTGGTGTTATCTGCATATCTGAAGTTACTGATATTTCTCCCAGCAATCTTGATTCCAGCTTGTGCCTCATCCAGCCCAGTGTTTCTCATGATGTACTCTGCATATAAGTTAAATAAGCAGGGTGACGATATACAGCCTTGTCGTACTCCTTTTCCTATTTGGAACCAGTCTGTTGTTCCATGTGCAGTTCTAACTGTTGCTTCCTGACCTGCATATAGGTTTCTCAAGAGGCAGGTCAGGTGGTCTGGTATTCCCATCTCTTGAAGAATTTTCCACGGTTTATTGTGATCCACACAGTCAAAGGCTTTGGCATAGTCAATAAAGCAGAAAAAGATGTTTCTCTGGAACTTTCTTGCTTTTTCGATGATCCAGTGGATGTTAGCTATTTGATCTCTGGTTCCTCTGCCTTTTCTAAAACCAGCTTGAACATCTGGAAGTTCATGGTTCACGTACTGTTGAAGCCTGGCTTGGAGAATTTTGAGCATGACTTTGCTAGCATATGAGATGAGTGTAATTGTGCGGTAGTTTGAGCATTCTTTGGCATTGCCTTTCCTTGGGATTGGAATGAACACTGACCTTTTCCAGTCCAGTGGCCACTGCTGAGTTTTCCACATTTGCTGACATATTGAGTGCAGCACTTTCACGGCATCATCTTTTTTTTTTTTTTTTGTAGTCTTTCATACAATTTTATTTTCTCCCTTCAACCATTATAATATGATACCCAAATTTTGTCTTTAGTGGAGGGTCTGTAAACACAGGCTTATCCAGCACACTTATAGGCAAGGTGAATGCTGCTTCTTGAAATGGTCCTACCATGGACCCTCTGGTCATCCAACCCAAGTCACCCCCTTGCCTGGCTTTATCTTCACTATATTGTGCAGCCACTTCATTGAATTTCATTCCAGACTTTAACTTTTCCATGGCTTCCAAGATTTTTCCATGTTTTTCACACAGAATGTGTCTAACCTTTACTGCATTGCCACCACCTTTGGGACCCTGAGCCTTCTTCTCAGAACTCTCACTCCCAGAGGCTGCTTTTCCACTCTCCTCAAGACTCCTACTCAGTACTTGTCTTGCTGTTTTAAAAACTACCACTGTCTTCCACTTTTTACCACCACATCCATCTTCATCTCTGTGACGTCAAGCTTAAGATGTCCCTTCTCCTACTCAAAGTCAACTGCTCTACCCCTTTTCTCCCAAATTTCACTACCCTGTAGCTTTACCTAACTAATGGATCCTTCATGACAGCCTCACTCCCAAGATTTGCCCATTTGGAAGAAACTAACAAAATCAAACTTTCTTGTAATCTTTTCTCCTCTTCTATCCACCATCTAATCCCCGTGCTTTTAAATCAAAACTGAAGTCCGTATTGATTGTTTCTAACATCACTTCCTGGTCAGTCCTCTAGTCACTGGCAATCTGCTGCCTCCGCCCCGGATCCTGGCGGTCTGCTCCCTCCGCCTTGCTCCTCACCCAACCCCATTTCTTCTTGGTTGCTCTGGCTACTCTACCTTTTCCCTCTTTTCTAGAACCGCTTTTTCCTTTCAGCGGCATTTCCAGAATCTGCCGTTGAACTCTCAACTCACAGCATCATCTTTGAGCATCATCTTTGAGGATTTGAAATAGCTCAACTGGAATTCCATCACCTCCACTAGCTTTGTTCATACTGATGCTTCCTAAGGCCCACTTGACTTCACATTCCAGGATGTCTGGCTCTGACTGAGTAATCACACCATCATGATTACCTGGGTCATGAAGGTCTTTTTTGTACAGTTCCTCTCTGTATTCCTGCCACCTCTTCTTAATATCTTCTGCTTCTGTTAGGTCCATACCATTTCTGTCCTTTATTGAGCCCATCTTTGCACGAAATGTTCCCTTGGTATCTCTAATATTCTTGAAGAGATCTCTAGTCTTTCCCACTCTATTGTTTTCCTCTATTTCTTTGCACTGATCACTGAGGAAGGCTTTCTTATCTCTCCTTGCTATTCTTTGGAACTCTGCAGTCAAATGGGAATATCTTTCCTTTTCTCCTTTGCTTTTCACTTCTCTTCTTTTCACAGCTGTTTGTAAGGCCTCCTCAGACAGCCATTTTTCTTTTTTGCATTTCTTTTTCTTGGGGAAGATCTTGATCCCTGTCTCCTGTACAATGTCACAAACCTCTGTCCATTGTTGATCGGACACTCTGTCTAACAGATCTAGTCCCTTGAATCTATTTCTCACTTCCACTGTATAATCATAAGGGATTTGATTTAGGTAATATCTGAATGGTCTAGTGGTTTTCCCTACTTTCTTCAATTTAAGTCTGAATTTGGCAATAAGGAGTTTATGATCTGAGCCACAGTCAGCTCCTGGTCTTGTTTTTGCTGACTGTGTAGAGCTTCTCCATCTTTGGCTGCAAAGAATATAATCAATCTGATTTCGGTGTTGGCCACCTGGTGATGTCCATGTGTAGAATCTTCTCTTGAGTTGTTGGAAGAGGGTGTTTGCCATGACCAGTGCGTTCTCTTGGCAAAACTCTATTAGCCTTTTCCACGGCTCATTTTGTACTCCAAGGCCAAATTTGCCTGTTACTCGAGGTGTTTCTTGACTTCCTACTTTTGCATTCCAGTCCCCTAAAATGAAAAGGACATCTTTTTTGGGTGTTAGTTCTAGAAGGTTTTGTATGTCTTCACAGAACCATTCAACTTCAGCTTCTTCAGCATTACTGGTTGGGGCATGGACTTGGATTACTGTGATATTGAATGGTTTGTCTTGGAAATGAACAGAGATAATTCTGTCGTTTTTGAGATTGCATCCAAGTACTGCATTTCAGACTCTTTTGTTGACTATGATGGCTACTCCATTTCTTCTAAGGGATTCCTGCCCACAGTAGTAGATATAATGGTCATCTGAGTTAAATTCACCCATTCTACCAATCAAATAGCAGAGACATTAAAAAACATTCAGTTCAGTTCAGTTAAGTCATTCAGTTGTGTCCAACTCTTTGGGACCCCATGGACTGCAGCATGCCAGGACTCCCTATCCATCACCAACTCCCAGAGTTTACTCAAACTCATATCCAGTGAGTCAGTGATGCCATCCAACCATCTCACCCTTTGTCGTCCCCTTCTCCTCCCACCTTCAATCTTTCCCAACATCAGGGTCTTTTCAAATGACTCAGCTCTTCGCATGAGGTGGCCAAAGTATTGGAGTTTCAGCTTCAGCATCAGTCCTTGCAATGAACACCCAGGACTGATCTCCTTTAGGATGGACTGGTTGGATCTCCTTGCTGTCCAAGGGACTCTCAAGAGTCTTCTCCAACACCACAGTTCAAAAGCATCAATTCTTTGGCCCTCAGCTTTCTTTATGTCCAACTCTCACATCCATACATGACCAGGAAAAACCTCAAAAATGTTCAGGTCTATAAAAATTTACTTCTCATATACACTTTCTCAGGATGCTAATAGAGGATTTATTCCAGCAAAACAAGGAAGAAACGAAGAAATGGGATCCAAGAAGTTAGGGATGAAATACAGACAAGAAGCTAAGGCAGCACTCAGGAGGACCATCAATGGATGTACTATGGTAATGCCTGTCGATCAGACCTAGAGAGAAACCTATACAGACTGGTACATGAAGAAACAGGTCTTAAGGAAAAGAAATAAGAATGGGTAGATTATCTAATGTGTTTCTGCAGAAAATCTCACTGAGATGCTGTTGGAAAGTGTGAAAAGTATTAGCAGTAAGTACATGGAAAACTAATCAAAAACAGGGAATTATGAAATCCAAAAAAGTTGTATAAGAAAGGAAACAAAATTAGAGCTCACTACTTGGCTCAGTATTGAATAATATTTACATTTCTATAACAATATAAACACTGAAAAATGATTTCTCAAAATTAGTGACATGATATTGGGAGGCTATAGTAAAGGAAAGCTAGTACAGTGGTAAAAGAGCTAAATTCTCATCTGTGATAATAATTAGATAATCTATAAAGTTAATAAACTAGGGAAGTAATTTAAGCATACAGTCCATGGGGTTGCGAAGAGTCGGACACAACTGAGCGACTTCACTTTCACTTTTCACCTTCATGCATTGGAGAAGGAAATGGCAACCCACTCCAGTGTTCTTGCCTGGAGAATCCCAGGGACGGGGGAGCCTGGTGGGCTGCCGTCTATGGGGTCGCACAGAGTTGGACACGACTGAAGTGACTTAGCAGCAGCAGCAGCAGTAGCATATGTATGGAAGAATAAAGCAGAGGAAACAGAAGAGTAGAAAGAGGTTGCTTCTGAAATAAGAAATTGGAGGCTGAGGAGGAGTGGAGTGGAGAGTGCTGTTTTCCATTATAAGCCCTTAATACTATTTTTTAAAACTATTTAACTACTTTTAATTATTTAATTTTAAAAGTATATATATACTTATAATAAACACACAGAAAAATATAAAAACAAAATCTCCTGTAGTCCTAACTCCCAGAGTTATCAATTGTTTATTTTCATTCTTTTTCTACATTTATACATGCTATATATTTTTATTAAAATGAGATATTATATATTTCCCACTTAATATTTCATGAACATCATTCCATATTAGTATTTAAGCATTTAAATCATTTTAAATTGCTACACAGTATTATTTTCTTTGCTCATATCATAATCTATTCAGTAAGTCTATCATCAGATATTTGTGCTATTTCCAATTTTTCACTATTAGAAAAGCTTTATAATGAATATCCTTATTCATGGTAAATGGCTACTTCCCAGGTATTTTCTTGGGATAATTCCTAGATATAGAATTACTGGATTTAAGCATATGTTCATTTTTAAGAATTTGGATGTATAACATCAAATTGCTTCCAAGAAGCTACCAATTTGCACACCAGCCAGGACTGACCTTTGTAAATACTGAATACTTTTGAAAAATATTTGCTAACAGGACAGAAAATAGTGCCTATGATTTAAATGCTTCTATTTTGAAAAATACACCAGATATAAGTAAACAAAATCCACATTCTCATATAATATTAGATACTATGCTTTAAATATTTGCTAATGGGATGGAAAGTAGCATCTAATTTTTAATTTAAATATATTCCTTGAGAAATATAGAAAACAAAAGTAAATGTCACATATAATTCAATAACATTAAAAATTATGTAAATTGAGTATCTTTCTTCAAACATCCTAGAGATTATCACTGTTAACAATTTGGTGTGGAGAAAAGGGAACCCTCTTACACTGTTGGTGGGAATGCAAACTAGTACAGGCACTATGGAGAACAGTGTGGAGATTCCTTAAAAAACTGGAAATAGAACTGCCATATGACCCAGCAATCCCACTCCTGGGCATACACACCGAGGAAGCCAGATCTGAAAGAGACATGTGTACCCCAATGTTCATCACAGCACTGTTTATAATAGCCAGGACATGGAAGCAACCTAGATGCCCATCAGCAGACGAATGGATAAGAAAGCTGTGGTACATATACACCATGGAATATTACTCAGCCATTAAAAAGAATACATTTGAATCAATTCTAAATGAGATGGATGAAACTGGGGCCCATTATACAGAGTGAAGTAAGCCAGAAAGATAAACACCAATATAGTATACTAACGCATATATATGGAATTTAGAAAGATGGTAACGATAACCCTATATGCAAGACAGAAAAAGAGACACAGATGTATATAACAGACTTTTGGACTCTATGGGAGAAGGTGAGGGTGGGATGATCTGAGAGAACAGCATCGAAACATGTATATTATCAAGTGTGAAACAGATTGCCAGTCCAGGCTGGATGCATGAAACAAGTGCTCATGGCTGGTGCACTGGGAAGACCCAGAGGGATGGGATGGAGAGGGAGGTGGGAGGGGGGTTCAGGATGGGGAACACATGTAAATCCATGGCTGATTCACGTCAATATATGGCAAAAACCACTACAATATTGTAAAGTAATTAGCCTCCAACTAATAAAAATAAATGGGAAAAAAAATTAAAAAATAAAACAAAATAAAAAACAATTTGGTGGGTATTCCCTCTAACTTTGCTCTAAACTTATAGACACCTACATTACATATATTAAAATATTTAGGCCACAAAAATAGAATCATGCTATACTCAGTGTCTGCATCTTCCATATTTAAATTGGTGAATACACTATAGATATATATCCAGATTAGAATGCATTATAGTTTTGATTTGAAGTTACCTGATTACTTGTATATCTGAACATTTTTTATGCACTATGGCCACTGATGTTTCTTTTTTGTTACTTTCTTATTTTTGTTTTCTCCTTATCTTTCTACTAGAATGTCTGCCTTCCTGTTACGGCAAAAGCACTGTCATACTAAGGATTATTTAATGTCGTTTTGCCAAGGACACTAAACCACAGCATATTTCTGTGAGACCTGCCAAGGAGGGTCAAGAATGGAGGTTCCAGTGTCCTGACAACACAAAGACTAATCACAAAGGATCCAAAAATAAACAGCCAGTAAGTCCACCGGATATTGCTTTCAAGTATCAATTGCCTCAACCCCGCCCTTAACAGGAATGAGTCAGCTAGTAATTCTAGGATATGGATGTTAATTCGGTTTGCCTTATGTCTGAACATCACACTTTCAGCACCTTTCCTAGGGGTCTGGGATGCTAAGGAGACTTAAAACCAAGTCATGTGAAGATTCACTAAAAAATGGTTGTTGTTCAGTTCCTCAGTCATGTCCGACTCTTTGTGACCGCATGGACTGCAGCACGCCAGGCTTTCCTGTCCATCGCTATCTCCCAGAGCTTGCTCAAACTCACGTGCATGGAGTCAGTGATGCCATCCAACCACCTCATCCTCTGTCGTCCCCTTCTCCTCCTGCCTTCAATCTTTCCCAACATCAGGGTCTTTTTCAAAGAGTTGGCTGTTTGCATCAGGTGGCCAAAGTACTGGAGCTTCAGTTTCAGCATCAGTCCTTCCAATGAATATTCAGGATAATGAATATCTTTTAGGATGGACTGGCTGGATCTCCTTGCAGTCCAAGGGACTCTCAAGAGTCTTCTCCAACACCACAGTTCAAAAACATCAATTCTTTGGTGCTCAGCCTTCTTTATGGTCCAACTCTCACATCCATACATGCCTACTGGAAAAACCATAGCTTTGACTAGACGGATCTTTGTTGGCAAATTAATGTCTCTGATTTTTAATATGCTGTCTAGTTTTGTCATAGCTTTTCTTCCAAGGAGCAAGTGTCATAATTTCATGGCTGCAGTCACCATCTGCAGTGATTTTGGAGCCCAAGAAAATAAAGTCTGTCACTGTTTTCATTGTTTCCTTTAAAAAATTAGAGAATGTTTATTCAACAAAGATCTGGAGGTGGCCTGTATGATCATGGTTCACTAATGCCCCAAAGGCCACCAGGTAGAAGAGACATATGCCATACGTTTCTGGGGTGCAGAGTCAAGATTAATGGGAGAATGCCACGGAGAGGGAGGCTCCAGCTCAGACTGAGGTTAGAGCTCTCTAGTGCTCTTAGTGATCCAAGGATGGAATGGGTTTTCTCAAGAGTTAGCAAGATCCAGGTCACTGAAGGCAATCAAGCAGAGGCTAAATAAATAACTCTTCTTGGATTACAGAAGGGACCTTACAATAGAGCACAGGGACCAGATGAATTCTGCAGTAGCTTCCATCCATGGAACTTGAGGTCTCTACTAGATCTAAAAAGCAGACAAGATGATATTTGTCATGTTCTGTCTCAGAATTCAAAGACCCACATCCCCTGGGTGGCGGGGGGGGGGGTAGCTGGAACTCCTGAAGTCACCACAATTCTGGAAGTTACAAAACCTCTGACCACTATGTTGTTTCAAT
Organism: Cervus canadensis; assembly: GCF_019320065.1. NCBI lineage: Eukaryota > Metazoa > Chordata > Mammalia > Artiodactyla > Cervidae > Cervus > Cervus canadensis. The sequence continues at coordinate 11,747,599 of NC_057399.1, forward strand.
CTCCAAATGACCGCAGAGTGGCCAAGGATCTCAGACTCATCCATAATGATGTTCCATTTCTTTCAAAGGTCATCCGACTGCAGTGGTAACTTACAGGAGACTGTTACAAATGCTGCCAAATATAGTCTAGCTAATTGATTTCTATAAACATATATGGCTCTAACTAAAGTAATTAATTTGCAGTATATATCTGGACTGTGGATAGGCACATGCCTTCATCTAGGGATCCCCAAAGACCAAACAAATGACATCAACCAAGCCATCAAAAGTGCTCCCTGACTCAGCAAAGCCTGAGCAGGAAAGTTTAAAGTCAAGAAAATGACCTGCTAATGGTTTTAACATTTGCCTTGGGAATGCTGAGCTAATAGAAGAAAATAAGAGCCCAGATAATTTCCAAACATTTGAATCTTCTCTACAGTCCCATTGCTAAGAAGTCATCCAGCCTCTAATTGTTCTTTCATTTATTGTTAATAAATAAGAACTATCTTATTGCCAGAAAATTGCTTTACATAAAGCTGAATTCCACACCCCACACCAGCACACCAACCAGAATACATAGCTCCCTCTTCTATACATCGGTCTCTCTGGACTTGAACAGAGCAATCTTGCCCCTTCTGTCCCAGACCAAACATCCTCAGTTCATTCAAAAGGTCTTCACACAACAGGATGACTTTAGATTGTTCTCCTATGGGCACACACCAGCTTCGCAAAATCTCTTAGAGAACATGAATCCCCAAATGGAACACACTTCTGGTTGTCTGGAACAAAGCACTGTGAAGAGACAAACTCTTTCAAAATATTTTGCAAATGGAAAAGACCAAATACACTAGGGTGATAATCATCTTATAAAGCAAACAATTAAGGATATACACCCTTCAAACGGGATATAAGAGGTGATAATAAAGAACTTCAGGAAACCATTAACTGCTAATGAGAAATGAAAAACATCAGAGGCAGCAATGGATAGAAGAGAAAGTGAAGAGCTAAAAATCACTTACACTAAATTGAACTTTAGATAGTAATTCAAGTGAAACTGTCAGAGCTAGAATCAGGTTGAGGATATTCAGCTTACAAATAATAGGAGCTAGTAGAGAAAGGAGAAAAGGAATGCACAAAATTGTAATAAAAAAAAAAAGAGCTAAAGGTAAATTTCTTGAGCTGGAAAATACATTTCAAATATAAAGAACACAAGAAGCAGCTCTCAGATACATGCCTCAACGAAGATTCCTTACACATCAGCTCAAGTTCTTAAGTGTCAGAGATTAAAGAATCACCATTAAAATCTGTTTTAAAGGAGTTAAAAAAAATATGATCATTTGAAAAAGAAAAGATTAAGCTCATATATTTTGTGGCATATTATTTAGGTATAAACATAGACTCAGTTCATTATTTCTCTTTGGGGAATGGAAAAGCTTTACAAGTGATGTTTGAGGCTCTGTTCTTGAAAGATATCCCTGGGAGTCATTCTGTGATTTTTTTTTTAACCTACTAGTGAAGATCTTTCGTCCGCTTAGTGGCTATTTTTTTCTTTCACTACTTCTCTTATTACTACGGTCAGAAACTTGAGCATAAAGAACATGCCTTATCCCTTTTAATTCTCTCTCAGGACCTGTCACATAGGCTGGAAAAATGTTTGCTGAATGACTGAATGAACAAAATTAAAATAAAGCAGAAATAAACTGGAAGATAAGAACAAAGAGTCACTTAATAAAGACAAAATAATGTGGGTTCTTAAAGACTGACAAAAAACAGTAAACTACTGGTACAAGTTATTATGAACAAAATGAGAAATGAGCAAAGACAAACAAACATTAGGGGAAAAAAAAACCACTCAGTTCAGTTCAGTTCAGTTCAGTCTCTCAGTCGTGTCCAACTCTTTGCGACCCCATGAATCAGAGCACGCCAGGCCTCCCTGTCCATCACCAACTCCCGGAGTTTACTCAAATTCATGTCCATCAAGTCAGTGATGCCATCCAGCCATCTCATCCTCTCTTGTCCCGTTCTCCTCCTGCCCCCAATCCCTCCCAGCATCAGGGTCTCTTCCAATGAGTCAACTCTTTGCATGAGGTGGCCAAAGTACTGGAGTTTCAGCTTCAGCATCAGTCCTTCCAATGAACACCCAGGACTGATCTGCTTTAGGAGGGACTGGTTGGATCTCCTTGCAGTCCAAGGCACTCTCAAGAGTCTTCTCCAACACCACAGTTCAAAAGCATCAATTTTTCGGTGCTCAGCTTTCTTCACAGTCCAACTCTCACATTCATACATGACTACTGGAAAAACCATAGCCTTGACCAGACGGACCTTTGTTGGCAAAGTAATGTCTCTGCTTTTTAATATGCTATCTAGGTTGGTCGTAACTAGAGAGTGCTATACATGTTATACACAATTTAGATAAGCTAAGAATATGAGTGGCTTTGGAAGATCTATTGGGAATGCATCTTTCTAGATGCATTCTTCCCGTAAATCCTTCAGTCTTCCTGAGGGGCAGACTTCTGCCTAACAAGGTCAGCCTCATAGAACAGTGTCTCCCAAGATTTCCATATCAACCCTTGGTATGTAAGTACATTTGGACCTGTGAAGGGATTTCCTAGACCAGTTCTTTGGGCATAGTGGAAGAAATACTTTCTATGCTGGGTGTTAAAAGGAGAAGACTCTAAGACCCATAATGAAAGATGAAAACAGTGAAACACCCTGGCAGTAGCGTCTGGGGATCTGAAATGTTGATCTTTCTTGGATGTGCTGAAGATATATACCATTTGTTTAAATATGAATCCAAGTTACTAAGCACACCTTCATTGAAAAAACACACCGTGCAGGTGACCAAGAACGAGAGATGGGTAAGAAGCAGCCCCTACCTCAACGCCTTTACCCCCAAAGCAAACAACCAGAGTTAAAGTTAAAAATCTGAGTAAATCTATACCTGTGGAAGAAATTTTGAAAGCCAATTTTTCAAAAATCTATTTAAAAGTCTACATAGAACTTGCTGCTGTGTTTATCTGAGAATTATTTCAAACTCTCTCTCAAAAACTAATGGACAATATTCTTCAACAGACAAAAACAACAGCATCCGACCAATTTCTCCTAATAATGTAAAGGTAACCCTGAACTTAAAATCTGCAAAGCTTATACTAAAAAGGGACATAGAGGCCAGTCTTACGCATAAAATAGTCAAGAAATTCCTAAACAAGATTCTAGCCAGAAATGTTAATAATTCTTGACGCTAGCAGATGGGCATTGAAACTTCATTTTACTATTCTCTTGACTTTTGTGTACATTAAAATCTTCTCAATAAACTTGTTTTTTTTTAATTTAAAAAAACCTCCAGTAAAATCCAGAAACAACACATTAAAAGGATAATATATCATAATCAAGCTGGATTTATCCTAAGAAAGAAAAGTTCCATTTAAAGAAAACTATTAATATGTTTTAGCTCATAAACAGAAAAAAATAATGGATGATCACATCATAAGATTCTGGAAAATCATTTGTTTTATGTAATCTAATCTCCTTGTTTTGATTTTAAAAAACCAGAAATACCAGGCAATTTAACATTACTTTAGAATAAAAGATAAAAGCATTCCACTCACAAGGGATAATAAAAATAACAGTGTTCATCACAACATTAGGGTCACAGGCTAGTGTGATATAAAATGAAAGAGAAATGAGAGGTAAATAAAGCAAAGGAGCTTAAATCACCAGTGCCTAGAGGTGGCATGACTGCATATGGGCCTCAATTTCAAAATATCAGAAATAATAAATAACCTGGCCAAAACTGTTCGGTTGTTAAGACTTAAGAGACTTTACGGACAATAACAAGTCCTGGAGAGGATGTGTAAAAGGTGCCTGAACTTGTTCTGAATAAAACCTAAAGTAAAAATTTATCTAAGCTCAAGAAAACAATGTAAACAACTTTTCTCTTTAATTTTTCTTAACGGAAATCTCACAACATACACAAATCAGACAACAGAATCATGAATCTCCATGCACCCATGGAGGTAGCTTTTATTAATATTTATTTATTTCATCCACCTTGTTAAACACTTCATAATCAGAGCTGTTACACCAAAATTGCATTTAGCTACCCAGGTGGAGAAAGAGCTTTTATATATGTATCTTTTTATAACATCTAATCTCCAATATACACTAGATCTGAGAATATAAACCAACTGATCATACAAACAAAAACAAAATGCATGGCAAACATCCAGCCTTTTGAATAATGAGAGAAAACAAATGACCAAACTAGCATGTTCTCATAAGCTAACAAATAATTAAGTGCTGAAAGGTCTTGACCTTCCTTCCTTGGCTCTTGTGACGTCTGTCTCCCCAGATTCCTCCAGCCTCTCAGCCCACACCTACTCACACACTCCGCTTTCCTCCATCACCTAATTACAGGTTTTGGTTCTCAGCTCCCTTCTTATGTGAATAAAGGACACATTATTTCTAAAGCAGTAGTTGTAAACTTCAGGAACATGAGAATCACCTGGGAAGGTTTTCACAATCCCTGATTACACCCTTGAACAATTAAAACAGACTCTTTGAGGGTTCAAGTCAAATTCTGTTAGTTTTTAAAAACCCGCCCAACCCTGGCCTGCAATTCCAATGAACAGCAAAGTCTGACGCACCGCTGCTCTGAACACTCGCCATTCAGTTCAGTCCAGTCGCTCAGTGGTGCCCGACTCTCTGCGACCCCATGAACCGCAGCACACCAGGCCTCCCTGTCCATCACCAAGATCCGCAGTTTACCCAAACCCATGTCCATTGAGTTGGTAATGCCATCCAGCCATCTCATCCTCTGTCGTCCCCTTCTCCTCCCGCCCCCAATCCCTCCCAGCATCAGCGTCTTTTCCAATGAGTCAGCTCTTCGCATGAGGTGGCCAAAGTACAGGAGTTTCAGCTTCAGCATCAGTCCTTCCAATGAACACCCAGGACTGATCTCCTTTAGGATGGACTGCTTGGATCTCCTTGCAGTCCAAGGGACTCTCAAGAGTCTTCTCCAACACCACAGTTCAAAAGCATCAATTCTTCAGCACTCAGCTTTCTTCACAGTCCAACTCTCACACATGACCACTGGAAAAACCATAGCCTTGACCAGACGGACCTTTGTTGGCAAAGTAATGTCTCTGCTTTTAAAATATGCTGTCTAGGTTGGTCATAACTTTCCTTCCATGGAGTAAGCGTCTTTTAATTTCATGGCTGCAATCACCATCTTCAGTGATTTTGGAGCCCCCAAAAATAGTCTGACACTGTTTCCACTGTTTCCCCATCTATTTGCCATGAAGTGATGGGACTCGATGCCATGATCTTAGTTTTTGAATGTTGAGCTTTAAGCCAACTTTTCACTCTCCTCTTTCACTTTCATCAAGAGGCTCTTTAGTTCTTCACTTTCTGCCATAAAGGTGGTATCCTCTGCATATCTGAGGTTATTGATATTTCTCCCAGCAATCTTGATTCCAGCTTGTGCTTCATCCAGCCCAGCATTTCTCATGATGTACTCTGCATATAAGTTAAATAAGCAGGGTGACAATATACAGCCTTGACGTACTCCTTTTCCTATTTGAAACCAGTCTGTTGGCCCATGTCCAGTTCTAACTGTGGCTTCCTGACCTGCATACAGGTTTCTCAAGAGGCAGGTCAGGTGGTCTGGTATTCCCATCCCTTGAAGAATTTTCCACAGTTTATTGTGATCCACACAGTCAAAGGCTTTGACACAGTCAATAAAGCAGAAATAGATGTTTTTCTGGAACTCTCTGTCTTTTTCGATGATCCAGTAGATATTGGCAATTTGATCTCTGGTTTCTCTGCCTTTTCTAAACCAGCTTGAACATCTGGAAGCTCATGGTTCATGTATTGCTGAAGCCCAACTTAGAGAATTTTGAGCATTACTTTACTAGCGTGTGAAATGAATGCAATTGTGCTGTAGTTTGAGGCTAATAGAGTTTTGCCAAGAGATTGCACTGGTCATAGCAAACACCCTTTTCCAACAACACAAGAGAAGACTCTACACATGGACATCACCAGGTGGCCAACACCAAAATCAGACTGATTATATTCTTTGCAGCCAAAGATGGAGAAGCTCTATACAGTCAGCAAAAACAAGACCAGGAGCCGACTGTGGCTCAGATCATGAACTCCTTGTTGCCAAATTCAGACTTAAATTGAAGACAGTAGGGAAAACCACTATACCATTCAGGTATGACTAAATCAAGTCCCTTATGATTATACAGCGAAAGTGAGAAATAGATTTAGGGACTAGATCTGATAGAGTGCCTGGTGAACTATGGACAAAGGTTCGTGACATTGTACAGGAGACAAGGATCAAGATCTTCCCCAAGAAAAAGAAATGCAAAAAAGCAAAATGGCTGTCTGAGGAGGCCTTACACATAGCTGTGAAAAGAAGAGAAGTGAAAAGCAAAGGAGAAAAGGAAAGAAATACCCATTCGAATGCAGAGTTCCAAAGAATAGCCAGGAGAGATTAAAAAAAAAAACCCTTCCTCAGCGATCAATGCAAAGAAATAGAGGAAAACAATAGAAGGGAAAGACTACAGATCTCTTCAAGAAAATCAGAGATACCAAGGGAACATTTCATGCAAAGATGGGCTCAGTAAAGGACAGAAATGGTATGGACCTAACAGAAGCAGAAGATATTAAGAAGAGGTGGCAAGAATACATAGAAGAACTGTACAAAAAAGATCTTCATGACCCAGATAATCACGATGGTGTAATCACTCATCTAGAGCCAGACATCCTGGAATGTGAAGTCAAGTGGGCCTTAGGAAGCATCAGTATGAACAAAGCTAGTGGAGGTGATGGAATTCCAGTTGAGCTGTTTCAAATCCTGAAAGATGATGCTGTGAAAGTGCTGCACTCAACATGCCAGCAAATTTGGAAAACTCAGCAGTGGCCACTGGACTGGAAAAGGTCAGTGTTCATTCCAATCCTAAAGAAAGGCAATGCCAAAGAATGCTAAAACTACCACATAACACTCTCCATGGGTGATGTCATTTACTCTCCCAGTTTCAGCTGCTTAAAGAATCAACTGCTTCTTTAGGATCTCTACCAAGATGTCCCACAAGCTCTTGGGCCAGTTATATCTAAAATAGAATTCACTGTCTTTCATTGCTCCACTCCTCAAATCCTCTCCTCTAGGGTGGAACATTTTATTGAAGGAGACCACTATTTAATTTTCTAACTGCCCAAGTGAAAATCATTCTTGACTCTTTCCCCTTGCTCCATGCCCCAGTTTGAGCAAGTCACCAAGTTCTATTGACTTTGTCCCAATTACCTTTGCGCATGTGTGTGTGCTAAGTTGCTTTAGTCATATCCGACTCTTTGTGACCCCATGGACCGCAGTCAGCCAGGCTCTTTGTCCGTGGGATTCTCCAGGCAAGAATACTGGAGTGGGTTGCCATGCCCTCCTCCAGGGGATCTTCCCAAACCAGGGACTGAACCCACCTCTCTTACATCTTCTTCATTGGCACGTGGTTCTTTACCATTAGCACCACCTGGGAAGCCCTCCAATTACCTTCATCTCTCACCAACTCTCCTTTCTTAGTTCTATAGCCGTTGCTCAAACTTTGATCCTATCTGAAATACTATGATAATCTAGCCCGTCTCTATGCTTCTAAACTTACCCTATATCAGTCTATCCTCCATGTGGCTGCCAAAAGGATATAATCTAATTCTAATTATGTCACTTTTATTTTTAAAATCCTTTAATGGTTTCCCTTCATCTTTAGGATAATGTCTGAGCTCAAGAATTACAATAATATTAATAACACAAGTACATTAACATACTACCATTTACTATGTGCTAGACACTGGGCTAAGCAATCTATACGTGTTACCCTATTTAATGCTTATTACAATCCTCACTTACAAAAAGGAAATTGAGGCATGAAGAGGCAATTTGGCCTTTTAGTACATAGCAAGGAAGTGGCAGAAATGAAATTCCAAATCAGATTAGCTTGCTGGTCTCAGGAGCTGGACTCAACTATTCTCTCCCACTGCCTTCCTCCCAGCCTTGGAGTGGCAGTCAAAGCCTTCTGTGATCGGGCCCGTGCCTACCTGTCTGTCATCTCCCTTACACTGCACACTCCATCAGAACTGAATTACCCCTGTTCCCTAAACACTGTCATGCCTGATTCCTCACACCGTCATGCCTCTGTAGACGCTATTTCCTCTGCCTGGTCCACCTGCCCTGCCTGTCAACCCCCCAAATTCCAACTTGTACTTTCGTGTGCGGGCATAACAGTACACGGGCAAGCACAAAGTCTTCCCTCTCCACCTTGTCTTCTCGTCTGGAAGAACAACTGTGATGATTCCTGCATGGTTACGCTCCAGGGTTGGTTAAAGGTTTACATTCCAGTATGCTGCGACAATTCTTTGAAAACTACAAAGGTCTACACAAATGTGTCCAAGGGAAACCTCTTTTTTTTTTTGAGGTAGTGTAAAGCTCAGTTATATAACCAAATCTGCAACAAAAGTTTGAACAATGAGAAGTTCATCTCTGGGACTTCCCTGGTGGTCCAATGGCTAAGACTCAATGCTCTCAATGCAGGGAGCCTGAGTTCCATCCCTAGTCAGGGAACTAGATCCCACATGCTTCAACTGAGAGTTCACAGGCAACAACTAAAGATCCCACAAAATGCACCAAATATCGAAGATCCTGCGTGCTGCAACTAAGACCCAGCGCTGCTAAATAAGTAAATAAATATTAAAAAAGAAGTTCATCTCCGCCATAAAAAAGGAATGAAGTCCTGATAGGTGTTGCAACATGGATGAAACTTGAAAACATTACACAAAGTAGAAGCAATCAGACACAAAAGGCCACATATTGTATGATTCTATTTATACCAAATGTGCGGAATGTACAAATCCATAGAAACAGAGCATTGATCAGTGGTTGCCAGGGCCTGTGGGAAAGGGGAAATGAGGATTGACTGCTAATGGATAAGACGTGTATTTTGGGAGTGATAAATGCTCTGGAATTAGACAGTGGTGACGGTAGCATAACCTTGCGAATATACTAAAAACCACTGAATTGTACATTTTAAAGGAAGTTTCTCTCTGGCACTGAGCTTAACCCTTCTGCCCGCTTTCCCTTGATGGTAAGTAATATCCAACTCCAATAAGGAACCTGTCTTTCCTCATATCCTCCCCCCATTCTTTCTTAGTAAAACCCAGAACACTGGTTCCCGAAAAGCATTACAAGCATCTAGGGGGCTAATTAAAACACCAATTGTAGGGCCCCAGAGTTTCTAATTCAGTTGCCCTACAGTAGGGCCCAAGAATGTGCATTTTAACAAGTCCTCTAGATAAAAGCTAGGGAATCTGAAGAGAGCACTGAGCTAAAAGTAAGGAAACCTGGATTCTCTTCCCGACTTTGACTCTAATCAGGCCTGAAATTCCACAAGTCACCAAACTTCCGGTTATTTCTTTTATAAGCACTGAACTACTCCTCTAAGAATCTGCCAGTTCTAAAATTATGTTTTAGACCTCATCAGTTCCGTCCTCAAGCCCTCCAAGGCTTCCCATCCCTAATATCCAACCTCTACCCAGATGTTCAACTCAACTTCCCACCTGACACATTTGGAAAAGGAAGGGAACAAACATAAATATATAATGTATAGCGTGTCACTGACTTCTCATGACAGCCCTGTGTGGTGGAATTCCATAATTGCATTTTAAGGACAAGGAAGCTGAGTCTTGTAAAAGGTAAAGAACTTCCTCCAAATGACCGAGGGAACCCAAGGCCTCATCCTCCTCCAATCCTGTAATTCTCTCTTCCAATGCTTAGCTGGCCCTCACAACAGCCCTAGGTGGCCGCGCCTGTGTGTCTGTTCATGATCTCCTCACCCTCTGAGACTTAATCCAAATCCTATCTAACCTTCGAAACTCAGCTGGAGCTCCACCACGTCCAGGGTGGGCTCCTGTTTACCCGCCTACCAGGAACTACCGCCTCCCATTGCAGAGCGGTTGTGCTGTGGCTTACCCTCTCTTTCCAGCACCTGACCTCCTTGTCTACGCTCTCATCTTGGGTTTCCAAACTTCATGTGGATTCAGAGCTTGTTTGTTTGTTTTGTTTTGCCCTCCAGATTGTAAACTCCTTGAGAGGAGCAGAAAGGTGTCCTGTTTCTTCACAATCCTTGCAAGGTCCAGCAGAATGCCTCGAGCTCAACCGACATTTGCTGAATTAATAACGGCAGGTTACAGATGTTGGAAATGCTATGGTGAGCTCAGAACACTAGAACGATAAGCAGCTTTAATTCTTTTTCAAAAAAATTGAAAGATTTTTTGAATAAATCTATAGTGCTTTACTGTAATGCAGGTCAGGAAGCAACAGTTAGAACTGGACGTGGAACAACAGACTGGTTCCAAATAGGAAAAGGAGTACGTCAAGGCTGTATATTGTCACCCTGCTTATTTAACTTACATGCAGAGTACATCATGAGAAACGCCGGGCTGGAAGAAGCACAAGCTGGAATCAAGATTGCTGGGAGAAATATCAATAACCTCAGACATACAGATGACACCACCCTTATGGGAGAAAGTGAAGAGGAACTAAAGAGCCTCCTGATGAAAGTGAAAGAAGGGAGTGAAAAAGCTGACTTAAAGCTTAACATTCATAAAACTAAGATCATGGCATCTGGTCCCATCACTTCATGGCGAAAATAGATGGGGAACCAGTGGAAACAGTGGCTGACTTTATTTTTTGGGGCTCCAAAATCACTGTAGATGGTGATTGCAGCCATGAAATTAAAAGATGCTTACACTTTGGAAGGAAAGTTATGACCAACCTAGATAGCATATTTAAAAGCAGAGACATTACTTTGCCAACAGAGGTCTGTCTAGTCAAGGCTATGGTTTTTCCAGTAGTCATATATGGATGTGAGAGTTGGAAGAAAGCTGAGCGCTGAAGAATTGATGCTTTTGAACTGTGGTGTTGGAGAAGACTCTTGAGAGTTTCTTGGACTGCAAGGAGATCCAACCAGTCCATCCTAAAGGAGATCAGTCCTGGGTGTTCATTGGAAGGACTGATGTTGAAGCAGAAACTCCAATACTTCAGCCACCTCATGTGAAGAGTTGACTCATTGGAAAAGACGCTGATGCTGGGAGGGACTGGGGGCAGGAGAAGGGGATGACAGAGGATGAGATGGCTGGATGGCATCACCGATTTGATGGACATGGGTTTGGGTAGATTCCAGGAATTGGTGATGGACAGGGAGGCCTGGTGTGCTGCTATTCATGGGATCGCAAAGAGTTGGACACGACTGAGCGACTGAAGTGAACTGATAGTGCTTTACAATTTTTGAAAGTTTCACACACATGATTTCATATAATCCCAAAATAACCCTTTCCCCCCCAACTCCTATATTGTCCCTCCCTCTTCCCCCTCTCCCCACTGGTAACTACTAGTTCGTAGTTATATCCATAGTTATATCTCTATATCTGTAAGTCTGTTAGACTCACTAGAACAATAAGCAATTTTATTTCCTGAAGTTCTAAGCCAAAAGAAAAAATTAATAGCAAATATTTTCGGGAAATGCATATTTACATTTCTGGTTAATTATTTGAGATCACCTTGTTTCATTACAGTGATTGTAGATCAGTGAGAGAAAACAGGCTGCATTCATTTTCTAAAAGAAATTCAGATGAAGCTGGTGCTTTATCAGAAAAATGACAGTTCTGAGAAAGTGAGAAAGGTAGGGGGAGCAAGTCAGCCAGACTACTTTGCCTGTGACATGCCATCTTCCTAAAGAAAGATTCTATGGTACAGCGCCTCCTACTTTACCTTCAGCCTAAATATTAATGATAATATTCATTAAGTCACATATCTGACCATACTATTGATAGAGACGGGGTTTTTTCTTGGTACATATTAAAGTAAATATACAACTATTTACAGAAAAATGTTTGTTCCTGAATCACCTGAAACCACCCTGGGTGCCACAGGGTACAATAACAAACCTTTGGGAAACACAGGGGCAAGGCATCACCATGCCACCCAGATTTCACATCTGCCTAACAGGATTAGACGTCTCTCAGGAAGGGCACAGCCTCTTATCTAGCCCGGTGCAGATGGCCTCGGCATGGCCCTGGGAGCGACAGGGGGGCAGCAGAGCAGTCAGCATGTGGGGTGTACCTTTCCCTTGCTAGTGATCTGAGGGCCCAGGGACCCCAGGAGGATGGAAACTAGTCACAAAAGGCGTCTACTTTATCAGGCGGACAGTGAGCCCTGGAAAGAACGCGGGAGAAAGCTGCCACTAACAATAACACTGTCTTCAAGGCCTCATCTCACCCTGGCTGTGCTTGCAGGGGCCCTGGAGTCAGCCCCGAAGGTAGATGGCAAAATGGCACTGCTGAATCGGCTGTGGCTGCCAAGCCTGTCAGTCCACACTGGGCAGGGAGACAGAACACCTGCAATCGGCCGTACCAGCAGGACTCAGGACCCAGGTCACGCACGTTCCCTCTCTGAGTTTCAACCCTCCTGCCCGTAAAGAGGCGAGCATGGATGTGCCTTGAAACCCTGCACTCAGGGAAAGGGGACAGTCGCCACGGACATACGTGTTATACGATTCCATTCATGAGAGCCCAGAAGAGGCAAATCTATAGTGACAGAAAGGAATCAGTGCTGGCTTAGGTCGAGGGGCTTGGGGAAAGAGGAGTCTGTCTAGCAAAGTAGACAAAACTGACGACTCTGATGAAGCTTACTTTCTCATGGAAGCTCTCACTAGACAGGGAATGACAAACATAATAAAGGAAATGAATTAAGCATGTTAAAAACTGCTAAGTGCTAGGGAGAGAAAAAAGAATTAGATTAGTCTATCAGAGCTATGGAGCTGGAAGTCAGGGGTGAGGCCAAAGCTTCTCCCATTACGGGTTCTCCCATCCACATCTCCAGAAGGCCAGAGAGCTCTTCTCTTCCTTTTCAATCCTCGTTAAAGCCCTTGGCTATGACATACCTGGACAGACATCATCTTGGCACCTGTTTCCCTTTCCTCCTCTCCAAGTCAAGGCGCACACCCACACACTCACTCAGGGAATACTGATCAGCCGTGTGCCAGGACACAGGCTGAGGGGGACCCTGAGACAAGCGAGCACAGTTCTCACCCTCATCCTCATGGAGTTTGTACTTCACTGGGGGGAATTGGAGCTATAAACACGCAATTGTAACTCACAGCAGATTGGCAGCAGTGATCTGCTGGAGACACACGGGCACAGGTGTGCGGAGGTTTCGCACTGTCCTCTGCAGTTCTCAAAGCAGTCTCCGGGGCGTGGAGAGTTCATGCGGCGGGCACGTCTTCATTCCCTCCCTCTGTGCTTTGCCGGGGCTGCTGGGCTCACGGCTCTTCCCCGGCAGCTTCTCATGTCAAGTGCCCGGACGCGACCTGGGTTCCAGCCCCAGCGCTCACTCACTTGTGCGTCTTTCAACAAGTACCTTAACCTCCTGAACCTGCATCAGTGAAAGTGGGTTGACTTCACCTGCCTCACAGTAAGTGAGATAATCCAGTTATCTAATTATACTATATATTATAGGGACTCGGGAGGAGGGAAGAGGGTAGGTTTGTTTGATGGTTTCCTTCTGAGATGAAAAAATCCAGGAACCAGATAGCAGTAATGATAGCACAATACTGCGAATATATTTAATGCCACTGAACTGTGAGTTTGAAAATGATGTTTTAAAGGTAAAGTCTATGTTCTGTGTATTTTGCCACACATACATTAAAGAATATGTGACCAACCATTTCAAATACAAGACAGCCAAAAGTCCATCTTGAAAAGGGGCCAAAGGCTTCATGCCTGGGGCCTTCATGATAACACATTTTCCCTGGGGCTACCTGCTGCTACTCAGGTGCACAAAGTATCCAGGTGCTGGACCAGAAGCTCATTAGGGACTTTCTCTCTCAGAGACCGTAAGATCCTGCAGCTTTTAGTACCACCCTGACATTCAACGTGAAGTTCTTTTTGTCTTCATAGACTTGTTGGTTATTACAAATGTTCCGAACCTGTTAAGAAAAATTCTCTTTACTACCATTTGGGTATAATTCAACAAAACTGTAGAATGTAGACTCAAAGGCTAGATTTGTTTTTTTATGATCAAATGAGTCATCAAATGTCATTACCTGCCAACTAATTTCAATAGCTTCTGGCATGTTTGATACCACAGGCACCAGAAGCAAAACCCACAGCAAGGACAGTGCTTGGGAAATTCAGACCGAGCACCCCAGAGTGACTCAAATGAAGCAGCTTGCCACCCAGGTGGACTGAGATTTGCCTCCATGTGTTTGCATCCAGGGAAAGAAAGTGAGATTCCAAATCTCCCATGCTAAAAGAACAATAACAACCACAACTACAGCACAAGAAATGAAGACTGGCTCCCAAAGCTGGGTGCAAGTCATGCTCTTCAGAGCTCCTGCCCCATGACCTGTGACATCAGGCCATGTCCTGCCCAGACAGATCTTGAGGTCTTCTCAAAAAGTCTTCACCCTTCCCATAGACTTAGCACGGGCCACGGGCTTGTAGGCTCCCAGTCCCTGCAGTTCTCAAGTCTAGTCCCTGCAACTATCTCAAGTGGAGGGATCTGGTCCAAAAATCAATGCTTTCCATTCAATTCATATCAAGCACCCTCTTTGTACTGTTCCCTGTGCTGGGTGTGGGAGAGGAGATCAAGGTTAGCCAGACACGGCACCTGCCCTTCGAGAGTTTGTTGTGTTATCAAGAGGATTCGACACCTACATAAATAACTCCTAACCAACGTGAGGCAGAGCGCGGGGCCCATGAGAAAGGGACGTCTAAAATGTTCCAGGGAGTCTGTGAAAGGGCTCCTACCAACCAGTGTGGCAGCATGTGACTCGCTCATCTCTGCATGGGGCCTGGGGACGGCTGGTGGCCGTCAGACAGCCAAGAACGCCAGGTGTCACCTGCCAATCACGACCCCGTGCAAGGGTTCAAGCCGACGAGCCACTCTGGCCATCTTAATTAAGCCCTGATTAAGCATTCTGCCCAGAAACCTCCTCTCCATCCTGTAGAACTGCCCAGTTGATAGCCAATGATTCAGAGAATCAGGTCAGCTGTTCAGAGATGGCAGCCATTAGGAGCAATGCCGACAACTGTGAGCAGATGCCAACTGGAGTCAGAGATTAGTGAGGACAGTGGGGCCCAGAAACATGGAAACTCAGCCCTGATTGAGCATTCTGCCTTCCGTCCCTGACCTCAGTTCAGAAAAGTGTCCAGTTGGGCCAGTCCACTTTAAAAGGACAGAGAGACTCTCCTGGCTGGGAGTTTTGTTCAAGGGAAGAAGGAAAAGGCTGTGAAACAAAGATGCTCAATGAGACAATATCTCTTTTTTGAATCCTTAAGAAATGATAACCAGGAGCCATATAACATTTCAGGAAAAGCAACTGTTTTCACGTAAAGTGTAAACTCTGGGCTATAAAGCCACATCTGTGTTCCGGGTACAGCTGTAACATTGATGTTGGGCAGTGGTAGGCAGGAGACGCCCAACATCAAGTTTGATCTGACGGATGGTGGGTTTAGGCTGTAAATGTCTTCTGTTTTTATTTGCATCCCAATTATTATTGTTTGTGTACAATGATACCTCGTTTTGGCATCAGACGGACAACCTCTGAGCAGAGAAACAAAGCTCTGGGACTGGCAACGTGGCAAACAAATCCAGCCAGCCTGAGTGTCAGCAGGGGCACACCTCATCTGCCCCTGCGCTGCCCCTGTGCGATCTTTAGCAAGCCCCTTCTTCTTCTAGGACCTCCAATTCTACCTCTAGACCTGGAAGGACTCTAAGGCCCCTGCCAGCCCTGATCCCATGATTCTCACGGGCAGAGAGCTCAGAGGTCTGAACTACTCCCATGAGACAGACCCTACCCAGCCCACACTGGGGCACCTCTGTGGCATGGACATCATGGGCACCGTTAAGCGCCCCACCCCAGCTTCCCACGCACAGGACCCTGGCGTCCACTGGAGAGTCCTCTCTGTCTCCCTGCTCTCCACCTCCCAGGGAATCCAGCCCTACCAAATCTCTCCACTTTCGCTCTTGCTGCTGAGACTTTGCACCTGCCATTTCATTGCCAGATATCCCTTTCCCACGCCTGGCTGGTCTGATTGATTTTTTTCTTTAAACAGCTTTATTGAGATGTAATTCACATACCATAAAGTTCACCTACTTGAAGTGTACAAGTGAGTAGTTTGCGTATGTTTATGGAGTTGTGCAACCATTACCACAATGAACTTCACCACGTTTTTATCATCCCAGAAAGGAATCCCATACCCACTAGCCATCACTCTCCCATTTTCCCCTTAACAATGCCTTCTTAGTCTCAGGAAACCACTGGTTTACCCTAGTTGATTTTTAGCTCTTGGTTTATATCCTAATTGTTAAGTTTTTTCTGACCTCCAACTCTGGGTTGGGTGCTTCCATGCATCCCTAGTCTCCCTCTCTCAGAACTGTGTGTTTATATATCCCCTGCCGGAGTATAAGCTCCAAGTCAGCATGACTGGGGTTGTGCAAGCCATTGTGTTTCTTCAATGCCTAACTGATAATCAGTAAACACTGGTTGAATGACTAAAACCAATGATGCTATTTAAAGGTGAAGGTGATAGTCACTCAGTCCTGTCCAACTCTTTGAGACCCCATGGACTAATACTGGAGTGGGTAGCCGTTCCCTTCTCCAGAGGATCTTCCCAACCCAGTGATCAAACCCAGGTCTCCCACACTGCAGGCAGATTCTTTACCAGCTGAGCCACCAGGAAAGCCTAGTGCTAACAAGTCAAAGCCAAACCCTACGAAGACAGCCCTGCTGAAAAAAAAAACTCAACAATGAACAGGGTCTTCTCAATACTACAAACAGTTGAAGTAACAACACATTAAAAAATTTATGATATTCAGGTTTCCTACCACTATTCCCACTAGAGCCACCATTGGAATAAGGCAGATCCTTGGAAAATGAATTTTATTCAGGTGTGTTAACAAAACAAGGCCACAAGTGAGAGGGAAAACTGCCTTGGAGGCTGAGTAAGAAGCAGCAGAAGGGACTTCCCTGGCTGTCCAGTGGTTAAAATGTCACCTTCCAGTGCAGGGGGTGTGGGTTCGACCACTGGTTGGGGAAAAAAGATCCTACATGCCTCACACCAAAAAACCAAAGCATAACACAGAAACAATACAGTAACAAATTCAATAAAGACTTTAAAAAAATGGTCATATCAAAAAAAAAATCTTAAAAAGAAAAGAAAGATTCATGTTTTAGGAATTCAATATTTATAGATTCTATGTGACCTGGCATTACCAGGTCATTACTGAGTAAAATGAATACAAATACTTTTTGCTTAAAAGAAAATGTCAGGAGAGAAAACAAAGAAGGAAGGAGCTCTGAAAGTTTTCTATAAAGCCATTCTGTTAAGCAATTTCTATTTTCTTGCAGATTCCTCATTATAAAATTAGAGCTGTGTTTCCTTGGACAATAATCTAGGCTGTGGGAGCTTATTTCAAAAATCCAATGATCCGCATAAGAAAAACCAATTACTTCCTAAATAAACATTGAGATGATTTTTCCAATATATCAACATACTGCTGCAAAACAGTTACAGAATAAAAACAGAAGTCTCACCTACTCCCTCCCACATACTTCAGTCTACATCACACACTAACAGCAGATTAGCCTTACTAAAAGCACAGCTCTAGTCATGCCTAGCCCTCGTTCAAAACCCTTCAATGGCTCCCATTGCCTTAAGGATAAAGAACAAACTCCTAAGAGGGTGTTTGAAGATCCTCCTCCTTTAGGAACTGACCTACTTGTGTAGCCTCGTTTCATGCTGCTGCTGCTGCTGCTGCTGCCAAGTCGCTTCAGTTGTGTCCGACCGTGTGCGACCCCACAGACAGCAGCCCACCAGGCTCCCCCGTCCCTGGGATTCTCCAGGCGAGAACACTGGAATGGGTTGCCATTTCCTTCTCCAATGCATGAAAGTAAAAAATGAAAGTGAAGTCGCTCAGTCGTGTCTGACTCTTAGCGACCCCGTAACTGCAGCCTACCAGGCTCCTCCATCCATGGGATTTCCCAGGTAAGAGTACTGGAGTGGGTGCCACTGCCTTCTCTGCATTTCCCGCTAATCACCTTCAAGTAGGGCTTCCCTGGTGATTCAGACAGTACAGAATCTTCCTGCAATGCAGGAGAGCTGGTTTGATCCCTGGGTCAGGAAGATCCCCTGGAGAGGAAATGGCAACCCACTCCAGTATTCTTGACTGGAGAATTCCATGGACAGAGGAGACTGGTGGGCTACAGTCCATAGACTCGCAGAGTCAGACACAGCTGAGCAACTAACACTAACTAACCTTCAAATGACCCCTGATTCAGACAAACGCACGGAGAGCCCTGCCAGGCCTTTTTTTCCACCTCTGCCTAGAACGTTCTTTTGTTGTTGTTCAGTCACTAAGTCGGTCTGACTCTTCAGCAACGCCATGGATTGTAGCCCCATCAGTCTCATCTGTCCATGAGATTTTCCAGGCAAGAATACTGGAGTGGGTTGCCATTTCCTTCTCCAGGGGATCTTCCTGACTTAGGAATCAAACCGGGGTCTCCTGCAGTGGTAGATGGGTTCTTTACCATTGAGCCACCAGGGAAGCCCCAGAATGTTCTTTATGCATCTCCAAACTCTCCATGTCAAAAGCCTGCCTCCTTTTAAGGCTCACTCAAATGCGCTCTCTTCCATGAAGTATTCCATGATGTCCTCTTCTGTAATACATCCTCTCTATCACCTCTAGGCCTCTATAACCCTTTCACTGGAGATGATTCTCATATATTTGTCAATGGCTGGCTTAAGACGTAAGAGACTCAGGTTCGATCTCTGGGTAGGGAAGACCCCTTAGAGGAGGGCATGGCAACCCATTCCATTATTCTTGCCTGGAGAATTGCATGGACAGAGGAGCCTGGCAGGCTACAGTCAGAGGGTTGCAAACAGCCAAGTCTGACTGATGTGACTTAGCACGCACGCACAGCTTATATTATAGTCATGTCTGAACTTAGTATCTACCTCCTGATAAACTATAAACTCAAATACATTTCCCCCTCACGCTTAACATATGCCATGAAAATAGAAGGTACTAAAATATCTGTTGAACAAACAAATTTTTAAAAAATGAAACAAAACATAGCGCAATACAGTCAGTGGTAGTCTAATTTTCTCTGTCCTTAGAAAGGTAGCAAGTCTTAAAATTTCAGAAATATACCTCACTGGTTGGAACATTTTGCTGTCTACAAAACTGTTTTCATTGTTATCCTCTCTTTACTTTCATTATTTGCCACAAATATTTCACTCCTCTGCTAGATTGCATGTATGCTTTGTGATGATGGGAGAAAGAGTGAAGAAAGGGAGTTATTATTAAAAACTGGCAACAGAAAAGCTCCTTCTTCAGTGAACAAAGTCAAAATCAACAAAAGAGCCAGAGTGTGTCACTACACTGACTGTCAAACATGGGAGGAGTGGTAGGGGTAGGATACGGTTTTAGACTTGCCAGGCAAAGGTTATCTTACTTTATTGAGTATGGGCACAAACAAACCAGGACCCAGAGAAAGGAGCAGTGACCCCACAAGAGACTGACCCAGACTTGCCCGGGAGTGTCCAGGAGTCTCAGGCAGAGGTGTGGGTCGGCGGTGGCCTGTGGAAGAGCTGGGGGCACTGAGGGTAGCAGTGCCTGCATGGGACCTTATGAAGGAGGAAACCATTGTCTCCATCACCTCCACCATAGTTTGGCCTCAAGTCAAACAACAGAGAGTGAACACAGCCCCGCCCATCAACAGAAAATTGGATTAAAGATTTATTGAGCATGGCCCTGAGCATGGGCCCAACCCATCAGAACAAGAAGTTTCCCCCTCAGTCAGTCTCTCCCATCAGGAAGTTTCCATAATCCTCTTATGGTTCTCCATCAGAGGGCAGACAGAATGAAAACCACAATCACAAAAAACTAACCAACCTGATCACATGGACCACAGCCTTGTCTAACTCAATGAAACTATGAGCCATGCCGTGAGGGCCACCCAAGACGGACGGGTCATGGTGGAGAGTTCTGACAAAACGTGGTCCACTGGAGAAGGGAATGGCAAACCACTTCAGTATTCTTGCCTTGAGAACCCCATGAACAGTATGAAAAGGCAAAAAGATAGGACACTGAAAGATGAACTCCCCAGGTCAGTAGGTGCCTGATATGCTGCTGGAGACCAGTGGAGAAATAAGTCAGGAAGGATGAAGAGACAGAGTCAAAGCAAAAGCAACATCCAGTTGTGGATGTGACTGGTGATGGAAGTAAACTCCAATGCTGTAAAGAGCAGTATTGCATAGGAACCTGGAATGTTAGATCCATGAATCAAGGCCAATTGGAAGTGGTCAAACAGGAGATGGCAAGAGTGAACATCAACATTTTAGGAATCAGAGAACTGAAATGCACTGGAGTGGGTGAATTTAACTCAGATGACCATTATATCTACTACTGTGGCCAAGAAACTCTTAGAAGAAATGGAGTAGCCATCATAGTCAACAAGAGTCCAAAATGCAGTACTTGGATGCAATCTCAAAAACGACAGAATGATCTCTGTTCGTTTTCAAGGCAAACCATTCAGTTTCCTTCACAGTAATCCAAGTCCATGCCCCAACCAGTAATGCTGAAGAAGCTGAAGTTGAATGGTTCTATGAAGACCTACAAGACCTTCTAGAACTAACACCCAATAAAGATGCCCTTTTCATTATAGGGGACTGGAATGCAAAAGTAGGAAGTCAAGAGCTACCTGGAGTAACAGGCAAATTTGGCCTTGGAGTACAAAACGAAGCAGATCAAAGGCTAACAGAGTTTTGCCAAGAGAACGCACTGGTCGTAGCAAACACCCTCTTCTAACAACACATGAAAAGACTCTACACATGGACATCACCAGATGGTCAATACCAAAATCAGACTGATTATATTCTTTGCAGCCAAAGATGGAGAAGCTCTATACAGTCAGCAAAAACAAGACTGGGAGCTGACTGTGGCTCAGGTCATGAACTCCTTATTGCCAAATTCAGACTTAAATTGAAGAAAGTAGGGAAAACCACTAGACCATTCAGGTATGACCTAATCAAATCCCTTATGATTATACAGTAGAAGTGACAAATAGATTCAAGGGATTAGATCTGACAGACAGAGTGCCTGAAGAACTATGGACAGAGGTTCATGACATTGTACAGGAGGCAGTGATCAAGACCATCCCAAAGAAAAAGAAATGCAAAAAGGCAAAGTGGTTGTCTGAGGAGGCCTTACAAATAGCTGTGAAAAGGAGAGATGTGAAAGGCAAAGGAGAAAAGGAAAGATATACCCATTTGAATGCAGAGTTCCAAAGAATAGCAAGGAGAGATAAGAAAGCCTTCCTCAGTGATCAGTGCAAA